>NC_056750.1:68170184-68297684 GCF_019279795.1 Protopterus annectens | reverse complement strand
GCCTTTCTGACCACTTCCTCCATGGTCTGTGCTACAAATCAGTGATCTTGATGTGGGCAAAGACATGGAAGGTCACATCCTCCTCTACTGCCTTTCCTATCTCCTCCCCATGACCTGCCCAGGATTAACCTGCTCTATTCTTCAGTTTCATACATACATACATTGTCCCTTGCTGTAGTGGTCTGAGTCTCACCTTGAAATAGGTCTGAGACCAGTTCATGCAGAACCCAGTTTCATGAATGAATAATAGTAAAGGTTATAATCACCTCAATGGCAGAATCACCAGTTATCGGTACCTTTTCTTTACCCGTGATATTAACTCTTTGATCATGCCTCACCATTGCCTTACATTGCTGGATCTCCTAGTCTCCTCTACTTTGGCATCCCTTCTTTCTTCTGTCTGTTTAACTACCATCCACCATTTTACCTTCCTTTCTTCTGATTCATGGTACTATTCTTGACCCTTCACATCCCCATTTGTAACCTCCAGTCCTTCCGTGGGGATTCTCTGGTCTTTCTTCATCCTGTCTGTGTTTCAGTGCCTCAGTTCTGCTAATTTCCAATTCTCCTCTGTATTATCCTGCACTTTACCTCCTGCAAAATTTCCTTCTTCACTCATCCCTTCTCAGTCCTTCAGCAGAGTCTCCCTCCCCCACTCTCACAGTCCTGCCTACTACAGCTCCTGTTCTTGGATGATTTCCAGTCCTAGCAACTTCAGCCTAGTATCTCTTCTGCTTAACCACGTTAATTAGATGTCTGCTTTCTCCTTCCTTCATGCCCCCCATCTCTTATTATAATGTCCTACACCAGTCCTACGATTTCCTGCATTTACCTATTTATTTATTTATTTGACATTTGTTAACCGGGATATTCCAACTGAGCAAGAACCCTTTTTCAGTAGAGACCCGGGGAGAAAAGCTCCACTGTACAACTCAGCAAGAAAAATTACAAGATTAAAATACTGTATAGTAAAAAATATTTAATAAAATAAATGAATAAATGTCCAACAGGCAATAAGCAGCAACAGAGACATTTAATGTAAGTAGTAGATATTGAAATTGGGTAATAACTGGACACTGGGAAAAGACACACTGGTATACCATGAGTGGACGTCTGTACAATTCAATGTGGTTTGTTAGAGAATCACTAGTAGGGAAGGGAGGACTATAGAGGATAGTGAAAGGACAAAGAGGTGGGTTCAAGTGGGATGATTACAGTGACAGATCCAGGGGCTGCTGAGGCACCCCTGGAGAGTTTTCTTGAATTCCTGGATGTGGGTAATATTTCAGAGGCTCATGAGAAACTTGTTCCATGAAAGAGAAGAAAAATAGACGTAGAGATTCTGACCGATAGATGTTTTAGGATTGTGAATCTGTAACAAACCTGGGTCTGAGCTTCTGAGTGATCAAGGGGGCTTATAGGGGGAGACAAGTGAGGAGATGCTAAGGCAGGAAGAGGGCTTATTCAGGATAGAATGGATAATGAGAAGTTGCGTAAATAAGAGTTGGTTAGGAAACTCAAGCCAGCTGAGTGTCTGGAGAGCATGACATTGGTGAGATCTGGAGGGCAGAGTAGCTGCAAATCTAGCAACTTTGTTGTAGGCAGTTCTGAGTTGGGAAAGTAGTGAGGACTATAAGTTGGTTAAGATTTGGGAGCTGTAGAAGAGGTTAGGGAGAAGTTAAACTTGTGCAAGTGAGATCCTGGAGCTGGGTGTGAGGAACCTTTTGTTTCTATACAGTAGGCCAAGCTTTTGGTGGGTTTTCGTGATACTATGAAGTACTTGAAGGTCAAATTTAAGTTGGTCGTCTATTATTACTCCAAGGAGCTCAGTGTGGGTTTCAGCTATGATAGAGGTGTTGTTAAGGGAAGAGATGTTAAATGAGGACTTAAGATGATATAGTAATTTTGGGAGGAAGAGAAGCAGTTTTGTCTTTTTTGGGTTAAGTATGAGTTGGTTGTTATTGAGCCATGTTTCAGTGAGGTTGAAGGATGTTTCTGTCAAGGTAAGGAGGTTGGCGAGATTGTCAGCAATAGAGATGATCATGGAGTTGTCTGCATACTGTATGAGGGATGACTGTGGACAGGATGTGTGAAGTCGGTTAGTAAAGATGTTAAAAAGGAGGCCTAAAACTGAACTTTATGGGATGCCAATTTTGAAGGAGAGAAAAGGAGATAGAGCAGAGAGACATTTTACAGATTGCTGTCTGCCAGTGAAGTAGCTGTTCAACCAGGAGATAGTAGCTGAAGAGAAGTTGAGTAGAGAGAGTTTGGAGAGGAACAGGATGGGGTGTGAGACAGTGTCAAATGCTTTGGAAAGACCTAAGAAGAGGCAGGACACTAGTTTATTATTGTCTCTGGCAAAGGAGATGGAGTTAATAAAGGAAATAAGACTGGTAGTGGTGAAAGGTGGGAGTGGAAGCCATGCTGGGTAGGGCTGATCAGGTTTTCTTGTGTGCGAAAAGCTGAGATTTGTTTATGAACACAGTGCTCCAGAATTTTTGAGAGGAGAGAGAGTATGGCACTTGGTCAGTAATTAGAGAGCTCTACAGCATTTCCACCTTTGTGGATAGGTATGTTGCAGATTTTTTTTTTCCAGAGGGTAGAGACAGTGGATTCACTGATTGAGCAGTTAATGAGGATAGAGACATGATATGCTATAGCGTTAGCAGCAGCCTTTATGAAGACAGATGGCAGGTTGTCAGCAGATGGGGAACATACTTTAAGTTTGAGAAGAAGTTTTTTTCATTCCAATTTCCATTCTAATCTCCTTATCCTCCAGCTTGATACACAACCTGGCCATTCTCACAAGCTCCTGACCATATTGCCAGCTCATACATGGAATACATTACCCATCTGACAATAAAATCACCTAGCACACCCAATTGCAAGCACAACCATAACATTCCATGTTTGTTGTCCTTTATCTCACCTTCCATCCTGCTACCCAGATCTCGAGGACACAGATGGAGCCACCGGAGACTTAGCTTTGTCGGAGCCAATGCTGGGAGCCAACAGAGCCGAAGGCTTTTCAGTGATTTTTGTATGTTCCAAGCTCGGAACCGATGGCTTGGAGCATTTCACGGGCACTTTGGCTGGATGAGGACCCTAAGATGAAGAATCTTGAGGGTTCTTCACGAGGTCAAGTAAAATAAGCTTATTTTTTCTCTACTGCAGGACTCTGGAACTAAAAGCATGGCAGATCGAGCAAGAGTCCTGCAGGTGAACAGCCCCTAAACAATATACACAACTCATGTGCCCATCCGTAAGGGACATTTTCTGGCAACACGAGTCACATTTTTTGAATCCAGAGGGTTTGGACTCTTTGGACCTGGTAATACTTGACAAAAAGAATTTTTCACAGTACCAGCAAAAACACAAAGCTATAAGCTAACAGCATACAACAACTAACTACAACCAGGCTGTAACAGGTAGCCCAAACAACAAAAAAGTAAGACATTTTATTTTTAAAGGGGAGAAGAAAAAGGGGGAGAGCCACTAACATAAACGGTGACTCCCCCGATGAGAAAGCCTCTAACTTAAATGACTATCCCAGAAAGGGTGGGGAAAAAGAAGAAGAACCCTCTAATTTAAACGGGCTTGAAGGGAAAGCAAGGCCTGAGAAGAAAACGACGACCAAAAACACCCACAATAAGCAAGAAAGGGGTCGTTAGACTAACAGGAGATAGTATACAATCTAACGAGTCAATACAACCACAAAACCTTGAGAAAAATAACGATAAAGTGAAAAAAAGCCTTAAGGCTAAACAACACACCTAATACACTTGTAATAGGTGACTCTATTGTCAGACACACTGACATCCCAGTCACCAGGCTGAACAAGGACAAGGTCACTGTAAGCTGCCTTTTGGGTGCCAGGATCCGCCACATAACACAAGCACTCAGGTCACTCCAAAGCAATTACAAATATGGCTCCATCATTGTCCATTCTGGTGTGAATGACCTGAGATGTACCTCCCTGGACTACATGAAAAGAGACATAGAAGAGCTCTCTGATCAGGTAGCCCAGGCCGGTATGACCCTGACCTTGAGTAGCATCTTGCCCTCACCAAGAATGATGCCACAGTATAAAGACAAAATGATCAATTTTAACAATTGGCTAAAGTATTGGTGTCATTCAAAGGGGATCCAGTGTCCATCAGCCTGGGATGACATGCTCAACAAGCCACGTTGCTTCACTAGGGACAGCTTGCACCTGTCACCCCTGGGCTTTCAAATACTGGCTAAGGCTCTTGCCACCCCCATAGTGCCTTTTTTAGGCAAGGCTCGAAAGACAAACCCACCTCCATAGACAACACAAAGAAAAAGAAACTAAGGGTAATGCTGCTCAATGCCAGAAGTCTAAACCTCAAGATGCACGCACTCGAGGCTCTCTTCAGTATGGAGAATATCGATATGTGTGTAGTAAAAGAAACCTGGCTCAAGGCTTCCGAGAGCACCCCAGCACTACCAGGTTATACCTCATACCATGCTTTTCGGCCCCAAAACTCGGACCGAACCACAAAAGGAGGGGGAGTATCCATATTCATCAAAGATACCCACACCTCCAGGTTAGTGGCACTGCATGAAGCATCGGAGACCATCCATGTGCAACTAACAGTGGGCAAAATTGCCTTTCAGTTTGTAGCCTGCTACAGACCACCCTCCCAAACTCAGGAACCCCACTCGGCTTTCCTGAGAACACTGGAGAATATGAAGGTCTCTCCAAACACCATTATATTGGGTGACTTCAACTACCTAAACATAGACTGGAGCACTACTCAAGCCCCAACACCCTCGCCCAACCGTTCCTAGAATTTATAAACTCAAATGCTATGGAACAACTGGTCACCACTCCCACAAGAGGGGAAAACATATTGGACCTGATCATCACCAACATGGGGACTCTATGTTCCATACCAGAGGTATACCCCTCATTGGTAAGATATGACCATAAATTAATCTCACTGGACATCCATATCCCATTCCCACCCCCAGCCAAGGAAACCACGGTGAAGAACTTCTGAAAAGCAAACTTCACACTTCTCAAAACCGAGGTGGAATCCTTCAAAGCCCCCAGGCCAGTGGAAAATACATCCCAAACCGCAGAATCCTTTACAAACGCTTTCTATGGACACCTACAGGAATGCATGGATTGTGCTATCCCAAATAAAACCAAGACTCATTCCTCCAAAGGCACGATACCTGTCTGATGGACCCCAGCCATAAATAAGCTATACAACAGAAGGAGGAAGCTACTACATGATAGAGCAAAATCCCAAAAAGGGAAGGCATCTCTGATCAGTACTAGCAAGAAACTACGATCCCTCATAAAATCATCTAAGGCCAGCTTCGAAAGAAAAATTGCACAAGATGCTAAAGATAATCACAAGGCCTTCTTTAGTTATGTCAGGAACCTGAGTGGCAACTCCCAGATATGCTCTGAGTTAGTTCAAAATGACAAAAAATACACTGAACCCACAGACATTGCCAACATCCTGGCAGACAGGTTCAGTGCAAACTTCTCCCCCCCTTCCCCCCAAAAGAGCAAATGTCTATCCCAACAGAGTGTAGCCTCCCTGATATCACAGATGCACAGGTGAAAGCTGCCCTCTCCAAAGCAAAAAACACAGCATCAATGGGACCGGACGGTGTCCCGGGCTGCATCTTACACAAACTCCAAGAAGAACTGAACCCTCACATAAAGTCACTGTTCAGTCTCAGCCTTACTACAGGATATGTACCCAAGGAATGGCGTACAGCAACAGTGGTCCCACTCCACAAAGGTGGTGTCACAATGGACCCCGGAAACTATCGCCTATAAGCCTGCCTAGTCTGGTCTGCAAAGCTATGGAGCGTATCATCATAAACTCATAAACAAAGACATTGGGAACCTCCAAACACTGGATCCTACCCAATTCGGCTTTGTTAAGGGCAGATCTTGCCTCTTGAACCTGGTCGACTTCTTTGAAACAGTCACCAAGGCCATAGATGAAGGGAAGGTAGTCCACACAGCCAACCTGGACCTCGCAAAAGCCTTCGACACAATACCCCACTCGGGCATCATAAATAAGCTCACCAGCTTAAATATCAACCCCTATGTCACAAGATGGGTTGCAAACTGGCTCAGGGATAGAACCCACATGGTCAGAATTGCAGGTGCCATGTCAGACTCTAAACCAGTTACAAATGGCGTCCCACAAGGCTCAGTCCTGGGACCTCTCTTGTTCAGTATATATTTCTCTGAGGTACAGGCTAACATGGGAGGACTATGGCTGACCAAGTTCACAGATGACTGCAAACTGGGTGCCATAATCGACTTGCCGACTGACACAAGCATCCTCCAAAAGGGTCTCACAGAGACGGATAACTGGTGCCAGAGCCATGGCCTAAAGCTAAATGCCAAAAAGTGCATAGTCATCCCCTTTGGGAAAAACAAAGTGCCCACAAATTACCACATAGGTGGTAATCCATTAAGTATGGAAGAAGTAATTAGGGATTTGGGGACCCAAGTAGATAGTAATCTTTCCTTTGACAATCACGTTGCCAAAGTGGTTAGAAAGACCTTCTATATAGCCCACCTTATCATGAATGGGTTCACATCTAGATCAAGAGAGGTCATTGTGCCCCTCTACCCATCACTCATCAGGCCCATAATTGAATACAGTGCCCCATTTGGGATGTACCTTACCCGACACCTGCAGCAACTGGAAAGACCCCAAAAGTACCTCACCAAGAGGATCAAGGGACTCAAACAGATGCCCTATGCAGTTAGGCTAAAGAAACTCCAGCTCTACTCAGTTGCTTACCACCTACTCAGAGGCGATCTGTGCCTGACGTACAAAGCCATGTCCAACCCAGAATTAATGGACATGCTCCACCTCAGGAAATCCAAATCCCTTAGAGCTACATGCTCCAGGGACTTAAACCTCAGCACAGAAATAAATAGGACATGCTGGAGGGACAAGTTCATATCCCAGAGGCTTCCCTCACTCTGGAACAAAATCCCAATCCATGTTAGGCAGAGTCCCTCAATGACCCTCTTCAAAAGAAATCTTGACGAGTGGATGGGAGTTCGTAGGTTTACCCCTGGGATCTCTTCTGTGTCCCTACTAGACAGAGGCACAGTAAACTAACCTCAAAAGGGCTATCTTCTGTGACCTACTATACATAGGCACAGTCAACTAATCTAAAAGGGTGGCGAAAGCCAAACACACTCTGGCTAGGCATATAAATGCCCTAGGGCAGATAGCCTAGTATCAACCTATGAACCTATGAACCTATGAACCTATGAAAGTACTTAGCCTGAGCCAGTAGTCGCAATCTAGACACTGCAAGCGGCAAACTAGATCTGGGTAACCACTGCTAGGCATGTTGGGATAGGGGTTAGCCTCAAGCCAGTGAAAGCTCTTGAGCTATAGTTAATCGGCTGAGTTGTCCCGGAAGCCAACCAGCAAGAATGAAGGTGAGATGGGACAACATAACATAGAGAAGTTATGTACCTACCATAGCGTTCCATGTTTGTAGTCCTTCATCTCGCCTTCCTTCTTGCTGGTTGGGTTTGGAGCTGATCCTTGGCTCCAACTCAACCAATTTACTATAGCTCGAGAGCTTTTACTGGCTCGAGGCTAACCCCTATCCCAACATGCCTAGTGGTAGCTACCCAGATCTTGTTTGTAATAGCCCACACTAGACATATATAGTAAAAAACAATTTTCTTACTAAGCTCCTAAGCATTTAAGATAGGAAGGAAAGAGGAACAAAACAAGGTATGGTTAACTAACCTGGTATGTCAGCAGGAAACTCAGCCAGTGTAACCAATAAAGGAACTCCTCTCAAACCTCCAGGAAGGGGGAAGGAGGGGAGATGCAAGAAGGAAGGCAAGATGAAGGACAACCAACCTGGAACGTTATGGTAGGTACATAAACTTCTTTATGTTATGTTGTCCCATCTCGCCTTCATTCTTGCTGGTTGGGACTGCGTCCTCAGCACCTGGTTCTTGGGTGGCTCACTGGAACAAACTCTTCAGGATCGTGGAACCAAAGGATGCCCTGTTCCAGTTGACCACATCCGCTTTGTAATGAGTGATAAAGGTATGGGGATTTGCCCATGTTGCTGCTGCACAACTTGAATCTAAAGGCGATTTAGCTTGGAAGGCAACAGAGGTGGCCAAGGCCCTGGTCGAATGTTCTCTGGGCCTTCCTGGAAGCATCTTTTTATGCAAATCATATGAATAACTGATTGTGTCCAACAGCCATTTTGATAAGGTCACTTTAGAAACTGGATAACCTTGTTTATTGTCAGCAAAGGATACAAACAATTGGTCTGATTTTCTAAGGTCTTTGGTCCTGTGTAAATAAAAACATAATTGTCTATTAACAACCAATTGGTGGAGTCTATACTATGCCTTGTTGCCGTAATTGGGGAAGAACACAGGAAGCTCAATGGACTGATTTAAGTTATACTCTGAACATACCTTTGGCAAGAAGGAAGGAATGGTCCTAAGAGACTCTATCTATGTGAAAAATGAGATACGACAGGTGAATAGACAATGCATGCAATTCAGAAACCCATCTAGCTGGGGTTATAGCAACGAAGAAGAGGGTTTTCCAAGATAGAAATTTCAAGGGACAAGATGCTGCTGATTCAAAAGGTGGCAGAACCATATAAGCTAATACCAAATTTAGGTCCCGGGGAGAAGGTTCTCTTACCGGGGGCCGTAAAAGTGTTGTACCTTATAAGAATGCTCTGCACAACTTATGGGACATGATGTTAGAACCCAAGTCTCCTACATGAAAATTGGAGATGGCAGCTAGTTGGACTCTAATAGTAGCTGCAGCTGCCCCTCTTTTGAAGGTTTCGGCCAGAAAGTCAAAAATCTTGTGAACAGAAGCAGTGAAGGGATCAATATCATTACTCTTCGCCCAATAAGAGAACCTCGTCCATGTGCTAGTGTAAATCCTCCTGGTAGTGGGCTTGTGAGAGGACACTAGGATGTGTTGTACAGCTGGGGAAATGTTTGGGAGCCTGGCTAAGACTGGAAGTGGAGAAACCAAGCAGTCAGCTTGAGAGTTTGGAGGGAAGGATGAAACCCACCCGACTGATGCATCAGGAGGTTCAGAACTGGGTCCAGTATCCAAGGCTCCACATGAAGATGATGAGGAAGAAACGGAAACCATGTCTGATGAGGCCAGTAAGGAGCAATGAGGATGAGTTTGCAATGCAGCGACTTTGCTTTCTGAAGTACGTTTGGAATTTGAGGGAAAGGTGGAAAGGCATAGAGTAGTCCTGGAGGCCAATCGTGAACAAGTGCATCCCTGAGTGACTGTCCCGGAGGGGGGACTAGGGCAAAGTAGCTGCTGCATTTCTTGATGAGGGGAGTGGCAAAAAGATTGCAGCATGGCTGGCCCCATTTACAGTAAATCAAGTCCACAACTTCTTGCTTCAGGAACCACTCATGAGGCATGAGGATAGCCCTGCTGATCCTGTCTGCTATCACGTTGGATTTTCCGGGAATGTGCATCGCAATCAGAAAATGTTGGGAAGACATCGCCCATTGCCATACTTGAAGTGCCTCCTGACACAAGGGGTAAGATCTGTTTCTGCCCTGCTTGTTGCTGTACCATACCACTGACATATTGTCTGTCTGAATTGCAATGGTCCTGGTAGGTAGAGAGTCTTGAAGTGCTTGCAACACCAGAAGCACTGCTTTCATCTCTAGAACATTGATGTGCAAATGGTATTCGTGAGGTTGCCACATTCCTTGGACAGTCTGTCCCAGATAATGCCCCCCTCCAACCTATCTGGGAGACATCGGTGGTCACTGTGGCTACAGGATGGTGGTCTAGAAAGGGTCTGCCCAGAGTCACCTGGGGGGAGACAAGCCACCATACAAGGTCCTTTTTGCAAGATTCCATGATCAAGATCATGTGTGACTGGTAAATCCAGGAAAGACCACTGAGCGAAAAGAAGCCACTGCAGAATCCACATGTGGAAGTGTACCAAAGTAACTAGTGTAGTTGTAGCTGCCATTGAGACTAAGGCTTGTAAAACTTCTCTTGCCTGACCTCTTGTCTTTTTTATGAGAAACAAAACTTGCTGATGAATGATTGACACTGTCTTGAGGCAGTTTTGCTATCATGCATCTTGTATCTAAGTCTGCCCCTATAAAGGTAATAGACTGACAAGGCAACAAGGCAGACTTTTTGTAGTTTATGGTGATACCTAACTGAGAAAAAGTTTGGATTGTGTAGTCCCATGCTTTGATCAATTGATACTCAGTGGTAGCAGTGAGGAGCCAGTTGTCTAGATATGGAAACACCTGGAATCCTAGATGCTTCAGGTGAGCCATGACCACTGCCTTACACTTGGTGAACACCCTGGGGGCTGTGGTGAGACAAAAGGGCAGGGCTCTGAACTGATAATGACCTGCTCCCAGCCAGAAGCATAGGAATCTCCTGGATTGCCTGTACATTTTTATGTGGTAGTACACGTCCTGGAGATCTATGGAGCACATCCAATTGTTCTGACCCAAGAAGGGAAGAATAGACTGCAGTGTTACCATCCATAACTTTGTCTTTTTTTACTGATTGGTTTAGCTTGCTGAGATCCAAAATGGGTCTCCAGTCCCCTGTCTTTTTTGGAACTAAAAAGAACCTTGAGTAAGTTCCATATCCAATTTGGTCTGCAGGGACTTCTTGGATGGCTCTTTTTTCTAGCAATCTTTGAACCGCTAGGATTGTGTGATCCTGAAGACTGGGTGGAACATCTGGGATAGAACATTTTTCTTTTGAGGGGGAGAAAAAGGAATTTTGTAACCACTGGATATTATCAACAGTACCCATGTTTCTCTTGTGATAGATTGCCAGGCTGCTGGGTACAGTGATAGTCTGCTCCTGACTGCCTCCAGAGGTGAACAGTTGGGCCTCTCTTCAGGAGTGCTGGAAGGGCCTAGCAGAGAAAGTATCTCTGTTACCCTGCTGTTGCGGACCTCCTCTGCCACAAGGGTGGCATTTTCCATTGTTTCCCCCTCTGCCCCTGGGGGATAAATCTCCAGATGTGTCAGGCAAAGCTCCCTCGGATTTTTGGAACCACATCTTTCCACTCTTCTGACCTTTAGGATAGGGTCTAGATGGAGTGAAAAAATGGACTCCTATGGCAGAGAGAGTCTTGCCATCCTGTTCACACCTTGTGAGAATCTCTTTTACCCATGGCCCGAACTAAGATGAGCCATTGAAGGGAGTGTTGGTAAATGAAGACTTAAAAGGTTTCGCAAACTGACAAAGGCACATCCAGGAGTGTCTCCACAAACCTAGTCTGGTACCTGCTGCCCTGCTCACTCCATCTGCCACATAAGAAATGAGCTCATGGAGGGTTTAACTATGGAGGTCAAGGTCACAAGCTGAAAAGCTGCCCTGTTCACAACTCCCTCAGCTGTAGGATCTTGCAGGATATCTCCTAGCTCCTTCAAGAGATCCCTTTGAAGTCATCTGAAATGAGACAAGTAATTCAGTGACCTGAGAGTAAAGGTCACTGAAGAAAACATATGCTTTTCATACCTGTCCATCGTACAAGACTCCTTGTTTGGTGGATGGGCAGATGCAGAAGTTTCCACAAGTTCCTTCTTAGTGGCTGCTGCCACCACCATGGCATCAACAGGGACCCCTTTGGAAAGGAAAGACTTATCCTCGGGAGCAGTAATAAATTTATTCTGTCTCCTCTGAACTGGTTCCATGGTCTCTGGAGTGCTCCATGCCTTTTGAATCACTACAGACAAAAGTGGGTCAAAAGGTGGAGACACCCAAGAGGTGGAAGGTCGGGAACCAAATACATCCAGGTAGACAGACTCATCCTCAGAAGGGGCTAGGAACTTTCAGCCACCCCAATTTCCAAGATGTCTGAAAAGGAGACATCCTCAGAGGGGGACTGTGGGGACCCTTCCGATTCATCCAAGTCTGTATCTGAAGTGATAGACTCAGGGGAGTCTAGATGCTTCCTCTTACATTTCTTCTTCCTAGGGATCTCCTCTGAATGTTCGAGGGAGGTTTCGGAAGAGGTGGGTTCACCCAGCGGGGTGTCCTTGGGCACAGCTTCCCTACGCTTGGAGGCAGGAGGAGGGTCAATGGCAGGCACAGGCACCAAGGGAGAAGGAGCCAATGGAGCCAAGGGTGGAGCAGTCTCAGGAGACAGCATGCTCCAAATCAGCTCAAAGGTGCCACGGTCCTGAGTCGAAGGAGCCACCGGCTCCGAAGATCCAGAAGATCTCCTGCAAACTGGGAGCAATGGCTCTGAAGTCAATGCAGGAGCTGAGCTCACCTGCACCGAAGCTCCGAGAGGGAGAGCGGGGTTGGACAAGGGTCCGATGCCACTTCCCCCCTCAGAGCCAGTGAGAGAGCTTTGGCGCTATGGACTGAGACATCAAGGAGATCAGTTGTTGGAACCAATAAAGGAAAAGAAACTGGAGTCCACAGTTCCACCACCATGACCTCCATGCACGCTGGCTCTGAGCTCAAGAGAGTTAGAGGAGGAACCGATGGAGTAGCTGGATGGGGTGAAAGAGCCAATTCCTTATGGGCTGGGATCAAAAGTAATTTAGCAAGTGCCCATGACTTGAGGAGCCTGTTGACCACGACCGCCATGTCATGATATGAAAGCCTGGAGGACTGAGAGGAGTGCGAAGATGACCAGTGACTGCCTGCTCCAAGTTTCAGCAGAGAAGATTGTGGAGCAGAGTGTACCTATTCCAAAGAAGGAGACCTTGATCTCTTATGGGTCTGGAATGGCTCCGAGGACACAGATGGAGCCACTGGAGACTTAGCTTTGTCAGAGCCACTGCTGGGAGCCAACAGAGCTGAAGGCTTTTCAATGTTTTTTGTCTGTTCCAAACTCAGAACCAGTAGCTTGGAGTGTTTCTCGGACACTTTGGCTGGCTGAGGACCCTGAGACGTGACATCTTGAGGGTTTTCACGAGGCCACACAAAATGAGTTTATTTTTACTCTCCTGCAAGACTCTGGAACTGAAAGCGTGACAGATCGAGCAAGAGTCCTGCAGGTGAATAGCCCCTAAGCAATATACACAACTCATGTGCCCACCCATAAGGGACATTTTCTGGCAACACGAGTCGCATTTTTTGAACCCAGAGGATTTGGACTCTTTGGACATGGTAATACTTGACAAAAATAATTTTTCACAGTACCAGCAAAAACACAAAGCTATAATTTAACAGCACACAACAACTAACTACAACCAGGCTGTAACAGGTAACCCAAACAACAAAGAAAGGAAGACATTTTATTTTTAAAGGGGAGAAGAAAAAGGGGGAGAGCCACTAACTTAAACAGTGACTCCCCTGATGAGAAAGCCTCTAACTTAAATGACTATCCCAGAAAGGGTGGAGAAAAAGAAGAAGAACCCTCTAATTTAAATGGGCTCAGAGGGGAAAGCAAGGCCTGAGAAGAAAATGACGGCCACAAATACCCACAATAAGCAGAGAAAGAGGTTGTTAGACTAATAGGGGATAGTATACACTCTAATGAGTCAATTCAACCACAAAACCTTGAGAAAAATAATGATAAAGTGAAAAAAAGCACAAAGTACTTAGCCTGAGCCAGTAGTTGCAATCTCGACACTCCACGCGGCAAATGAGATCTGGGTAGCTACTGCTAGGCATATTGGGATAGGGGTTAGTGTCGAGCCAATAAAAGCTCTCAAGCTATAGTAAATCAGCCAAGTTGGAGCCGAGGATCGGCTCCAAACCCAACCAGCAGGAATGAAGGTGAGATGGGATAACATAACATCTTATTTTTTGCAGAGGGTATACGTCCCTGCATCCATTTGGAGGGGATATATCCCAAAATGCTCATTTACTTAAATAAACTGACTCCATTGCTACCCAGTCATAGGGAAAAGAAAAAGATCCTGCAAGCGTGAAATCTTTCACCATACAGACTGCAAGAGTGATGTACTGAATGTCTGGGAATGTGGAATAGTCAAATGATGGCTGAGTGCTTTGTTTCAACCATACATAGGCTTGGCTAGCCTTAGCCATAGGTAGACTAGGCAGACATTTTGGGCACCATTGGAATAGAAGCACAAGGAATTGATTTAGTTAATTACTTACTTACTTACTTACTTACTTGCTTACTTACTCACTTATTTGTTTTTTTTTTCTGCTGCCTCTCTTCAAAGCAGCTACAGCTGCAGTGTCTTATTATGCTTGTGCTGTAGACCATCTGACCACTCAAATTTTTGTCTTTATTTTCCAGCGCACTTATGATCTAAACAGCAAATCAGAGACCCTTTGGCTCATGACAAAACTCTTATTAATGGAAAGACCAGAAATATTGAACAGTGGAGTGGATGCAACAGAACTGGGACTCTACAGCAAGTGGCACTCTAAGAATCTGCAACGGAATGTTTTGGTAGAGATACAACTTATTTGTAGTGGTCTGGATTTTAGCAGGCGTTTGTATTCTGACAGACAGCCATATATTATGGATGATGTTTGGCTTGTCAGGTCTACCATGTGTTTAAGTGAAGCAAATTGGAATACTTTGCCCTTGTCATGACCCAACATGAACCCTGCACCTCTCCTCCTCGACCTCCTTTCATTTGCCCCTCCTCTCTTTCTTATTTTCCAAAACTCTTTCTGTTGTTCTTATTTAATATCTATTATCTCTCTCCCTATTTATTTCTAAAAACTCTCATAGGAGGTCTTCATGTCACAGTCTTTCATCTCAAGGTTTTCTCACTGTAAAAATGTAAATTTCTAACATATGACAATTTTTTTTGCTTGTTTTGATTTCAGAACTTTGCAACAGTTTATTTATTACTATCATTGTTCTTGTTGTCTTTACACCATCACAATTGCCATTTTTATTTTATGTTTTAATTACTGTAATGAATATATGTAACTCTGTAATTTCAATTTATTATGATTATTGTATGATCTATGTTGGAGCTTTTCTACTCAGGTCTCCACTGAAAATGGGCCTTTTCACTCAGTTGTACCAACCTGGTTAACAAATGTTAAATGTCAGATAAATGAATAATTAAATAGTTACTGTTTGTTTGAAGCAAAGCTGAAATACATATTAGTGTGGCCATTATTTTTATTGCAGTCAAACATCATAAGTATACACTGTCAACAACATGGCTATAATTGTTTATTATATAGGTAGTTTGTAGATGAAAGTGACTGATCCTGCTGTTGTTTGCTTACACTAAGCACTAATTAATCTGGCTTTACAGAACTATTACACATTTGTGTAAAGTAAGTTAGAATACCTGACTGTGGCTACTGTATGTCTATCTGAAGCAAACATCAAAAAAAATAAAGTAACTGGCCATTTTTGTCACAGCCAGACATGTGAGGTGCATACAATAAACAAAGTGGATACATTTTTCAGGTATGGGGTCTCTCTGTGGTTAAACATGACTGACCCTGCTATCATTTGCTCAGGTTAAACAGTCATTAATTTGGTTTCAAGGAACTAGTGTAAATTTGCATGAAGTAAGTTAGAATAATTTACAGTGACTAGTTTTTGTTTATTATTTTACCATAGCCAGACATCTCAGGTGTGCATTCATCAAAGTGGCTATAACTGCTGGGAAAGAGGACTACCTATGTTGGTGTTACCTAGGAGTGCTGGTTTCCTTCAGCAACCCAATGATATGCTGTAGGTGAATTACCAATCCTACATGTAAGTGTGTGAGCAAGTGACAGCATGTGTGAGTGTGTGTGTCCTCAAGGAACATTACAGCCTCCTGGACTGCAGTTCCATGACAGATTACCCAGGATGCCTCTCATATACAGTTCCACAATGGTTGCCTTCAGTATGCAGGGATGACTTAGGAAATTCAGGTACTCATTAAGAGCTTAGAGCCTTAATCCACTGCCAGACCTTCCTTAATGTCTTTATTTTTGGATAAATCCCTGAGGGTAACAGTCAGTCAATGATTTATTTTTATTTATTTTTATTTTTATTTTACATTTGTTGACCGGGCTAGTCCAGCTGGATTATTTCCATTTTCAGTGGAGGCCCGGGGAGAAAAGCTCCACAGATTAAAAACAAGGTTATAGAAATTGAACATATACAATCAGTGTTTGTGGCATAGACATTGAGCCACCATGCATACTTATTAGTCTAGATCAAGTAGTAGAAAACATATGATACTATCTACATATTCAGAAAGGCATAAATTCTTTTAAAGACTACACTCCCTTTGGTTCATTTAAAAAAATGTTCAGTCATTAGGTCGTTTGTGATCACATAGAAAGATTGCAGTTTTGAAGTAAGGAAATATGGTAGTAGACAGATTGATTAGTCTGGATTGGTACAAGAGCAGAGCCAAAAGTTGTTAAGATGTTGAAGAAGATGTTTTTTAAAAAGGTCAAAGGAGCCTATAGAGGTAATGTGTGAAGGGAGATTGTTCCATATTTTGCCTACTGAGTTGGAAAAAAGGCAGTTACCTGCAGAATTAGTAATTTGTGTAGTGTTAACTTGTAGCTTTTCAGCGGAGCGGAGCTGTTTCAAGTTGTTATAGGGGATCAAGAGGTTACTAAGAGCTGGTGTTTTTGATGGTTGATATTATGTGTTATTAAGAGTTGTTGATAAATAATCTTGTTGGGAAGTTCTAACCAGTGTAAGTGTTTTAAGTTTAGACAGTGGTGAGTTCTATACTGGGATGCTGTGGCAAAGCGAGCTATATTGTGGTAGGATGTAGTAAGTTTCTTCAGGTTGCTTTTAGAGAGATTAGTGTAAATAGAGGAGGCATACATTAGGGTAGAGATCAGGTGTGATTGTGCTAAAGTGGTCCTTGCTTCTGGTGTAAGGTAAGGTTTGATTCTGTACAGTGAACCAATTTTTTTATTAACTGCTTTTATAGTGTTGTTAATGTGGTGGTCATAGTTAAGATTATTATCAATAATAACACCAAGCAGTTTGGTTGTAGAGTCTGGGAAGATGAGGGAATTATCACTTGCAGTAATAGAGAAGTGTAGCTGAGGAGATTTGTGGGTAGGTGAGAAAAGAAGTAGTTTTGTTTTCTTTGGATTGAGGAGGAGACATCTTTTAGAGAACCAGTGTTCAACGGTAGAAAAGGTAGATTGTGTCAGTGACTGGAGTTCAGATTGAGTGGAGGCTGTGCAGATAATGGTAGAATCATCAGCATATTGTATACATGTAGTGTTTGAGATAGAAGATTGGAGGTCATTAATAAAGATAGAGAATAAGAGTGGGCCTAGTATAGATCCTTGTGGTACTCCTAAAGAAATAGGTAGTAAAGTAGATAGTGACGTTTTCCAGAGTACTGCTTCTGTCGGTTTTCAAGATAGGAAGAGAACCAGGTTAAGGAAGAAGAATCCAAAGCAAGGGATTTTAATATGTGTAGAAGAAGTGTATGGTTAACCATGTCGAAGGCTTTTGACAGGTCAAGGAAAAGAGAGGAGGTTAGTTTGTTATTGTTACGATTACAGTTGATGGTGTTGGTAAAAGAAAGTAGAGCAGTGGTAGTACTATGTGATGGTCTAAATCCATGTTGAGTGTTAGCTAGTAGGTTGTTGTGAAGGAGATGATTAAGTAGCTGTTTGTGTATACATTTTTCCATGATTTTAGCTAGTGGAGATAATAGTGCTATAGGACGAAAGTTGGAAAGGTCAGTGGATTTTCCTCCTTTGTGTAGGGTATGATATGTGATATCTTCCAGGTTGCTGGAAAAGTACTTTCTTTTATGGATCTGTTTATGAGGATGGAAACAGGGTAGGCGATTACTTTAGCTGCTACTTGAAGAAATTCAGCAGGAAGGTTATCTGCTGAAGGGGTAGTGGGTTTCAGTTTTTGTAAAAGAGATTGTATGTAGGAGGTGGGTATGGGTTGAAGTTGCAGGGAGGAAGGAGTTGTCAATGTTATTTAAGAGCAGTTGGGAAGAATCAGGAGATAAGTGGTTAGCTAGAGATTGTATGGAAGTAGTAAAGAAGGTATTGAAGGTATTGGCTATTAACGTGGGGTTATCTGGGTCTAAGTTTTGTGGGTTGGGTGTAGCTACTTTGCCTGGGGTAAGTAGATTATTGATAGTAGACCAGAACTTTTTTGGTTCTTTTTTGGTTGATTGCTGAAGTTCAAAATAATAATTCTTTTTATCTGAAAGGATAGCCTTTTTGGTATAGTTTCTGAGTTCTTTAAAGGTTTGATGATTGGTTGGGTTTTTGGAGTGCCATGTTTTCCAAGCTTTATTTCTAAGTCTAATTTTTTGTTTGGTATTAGAGGTTAGCCAGGGTGCTGTTTTGGTCTTTGTTCTAATGATACGACTTGGGGCATGTTGATTTAAGATTGCAAAGAATGCTGAGTTAAAGTGTTCAACAGCATTGTTGAGTGAGAGATGTTTTAGAGGGCTCCAGTTGTATTGAGAAAGTTCTGTTAGAAATCTTTCAGGATTAAATTGTTTTTTAGAATATATTGTTTTGTGAGAGGTAGGTAAGTTTAGGTTAGTTTTGGCTCTAATGACATAGGTAAGGGAGTGGTCGCTAAGATCATCTGGAAGGATTCCAGTTTGGTAGGTTTGTAGGGGGGAGTTTGTAAGAATCCAGTCTAAGGTGGTTTCTTTTTTGCTCTTATTATTGATTCTAGTGGGACAGTCAATTAGTTGTTTGAAACCAAAAGATTTATATGGGAAGTGGGGTTAGCATTGTTACAAGATTTCCAGTCAATGTTAAAGTCCCCAAGGAATAGTGTTTCTTGAGGAAGGTCTATAGAGAGTTGTTCAAGAAGTTGTTCTAAAGTGGGGATGTTATTTCCAGGGGGGAGGTATGCACAGATGATGTTAATTGCTTTAGTAGTGTTAATTTGAATTTTGGAACAAATTATTTCGACATTATTATGTTGGTTAATGGTAAGATCTAGAAGGGAAAGCTTTAGTTTTGTTTTATATAGAAAAGCTACTCCTCCTCCCTTTTTGGAGGTACGATCAAGTCTAAGAATGTTGTATCCAGGTGGGGTAATTTCATTGTCTTTAATAGAGGGTTTTAGCCAAGTTTCTGATAGGCATAGAATGTCAAAGTTGTGTACTTCTAATAGGGCATGGAGTTGACTAATTTTATTGCAGATACTACGTATGTTGAGATGGGCCAGGGATAATAGGTTAGAGGATGTAATGGATGAGGGAGAGAAGGGTTTGGAGTGATTTCTGTGTGATTTGGTGGTAGTAGTTTGAGGGCCAGGGTTGGGGTGAATGTCACCATCTTGTAGCAGATGGAGTAAAGTAAAGTAGTTTTCAAGTTTATGTTTGAGGAACGTGTCGAATATTTTCTTAGTTTTGGTTTTTAGTAGTTTGCTGTGTTGTAGCCTATGGTATTTGGGAAGAAGGTATGTGGAGTGTGAGGAGGTATGTAAGATGGAAGGAGGTGGGAATGTTACAGGTGTACTGGTATGTTGTGAGGGAAGTGAGAAAGCAACTGTTATGGGGTGTTCATAGGAGGTTAGGAAGTATGTAGTTATGAGAGAGAATAATATTAAGAAGGAGATTAATTTTAGTTGTGAATGGAGCATAATAGAAGTTGTGATAAATTAGTTTTGAGTCAGTATGGAATTACTGGTGTTTTGAAGATGGTGGTATTGTTGGGATTGTAGGGTGTGGGGTAGGGGCTATTATATTGTAGCTGTGTTAGTGAGAGAGGGGTGGGGTTGGTTATAGTAGGTAAGTGGGTGTGTGTGTGTGGTGGGTGGTTTACAATCCCTGAGGTTGTAAGTGTGATAGGTTAGAAAAGTAGGAGGTGTGTCCAAAGTAGAGGTAATGTAGGACCCCTAGGGGTGGGTGGGATATGGGGGTAGGGTGGGGAGCGAAGCGGGGCACACAAAGTAGACCAGAGGAGAAGGGAAAAAGTATCAGAGAAGGCAAGGGGAGTCAAGGCAAGAGAAGGTAGCCTAGGAGGAGAAGATAAGACAGGATATTAGAAGGTGGAAAGGGTTAAGGGTAAGAAGGTGAGAATAAAAGTGTAGTGTAAAAAAGAATACTAGAATCCCAGATAGAGATGAGAAAAGGGTGACATCTAGTGGACAACTGTGGAAGTGCAGAAAGCAAATAGGGCAGCTTCAAGGTGAGAGCTATACAAATGGGAGAGAGAGGATAATCTATGTAGCTATCGAAGGAGTGTGTGAGGTGGTAATGGAGGAATATGGGGAAAGGGTAGCTGCTGGCTGCTTAGGTAGTGGCAATCTAATAGCTTGCCACTACCTAATGATGCTAATCATTAGAGTTTCATAGCTAGTGTTTAGAAAGCATATATCAAGTTAATTGGAATTATCTGACACTTACAGTTCTGCGCTATAAGCAAACTGCTTCCTGTAGTCAGAAGTATACGGTATGAGTCCCTCCATCTCCGTTTGCCTACTGCATGCCTATGAGCAAGTCACTCGGACAATGCTCCTTGGTCATCACTAAAACGGGACTTTTTATACAGCCAATTTAACTACTTAGCAAATAGAGAAAATATAATGCTATTTAAAATGTGGGCCTTTGTCCCCATATTATTTTTGGCCTTGTCTAGAATTCCTGAGCAAAGCAGTGGAGAGGTATTTGAATGCATTCTTATTAAAATGTGTTGCTTTCTGGGAAAGTGTTGTGGGTGGTAGTCACTAAGTAAAGACAGACATCAGTTTCAGACTTTGTATCCTTAATAAAATACTTGTTAATGCAAAGCGTTTTATTCTAGTTTTGTTCTAGGTATATAAGAGAAACATTTAAAATCTGTTCTGAATTTATAGGTCTTTGGGATTTTGAGCTAAGAAGTTGAGAGGGCAGAGAGGGTTTGGAGTGAGTTCCACTGTATGGCTGTGGCAGCAGCCAGCTGAGATGCACTTCATTCTCTTCACATAGATGCTAATTAGTGATCATTGTCTGCTGTTTCAGCATGATTCCTAGCACATATCTTGTAGTTTATGGGTTTTCAGTTGTATTTTCTATAAATATGAGTTTCAAGGGAAGAGTTGTTTACTGTTCCTCATGGTATGTCTGTGTTAGTGTATGACTGTTTTGTTTAGTAAAGGTCTGTAAGTGTTTTTGCTGTAAAATTTGAAATAGCAGTTTTAAATTAAACCCAATGTCAGTGGGGCAACAGGTAGTATTCTCACCTTTAGAGCAGAAGGCTGTGTGCTCTATTCTCTCAACAGGTAGATGGATTATGAGGAGGGAGTGCTGCACTCTTGAATATGTTGCCCTTCAGAAGAGATATTAAACAAGGTTCCATCGGCTTGAGTTGGTGGTAGCTCTGATGGATGTAAAACATCCCGCAGCACCGGTTGAAAAGAGTGGGGAGGTTCCCCAATGACCTGGCCAAATTTCCCCTAGTAGTATAAGTACCTCCTCAGGACTCCCCTGAAAAGATGCCACTGGTCTAGTGGGACTAACCTGCTCAACGAAGGATAAATAAAATCTTTGTGATCATTTTAGAAGTAAAATAAATATGTAGTATGTGCACTGACAGGTCTGAACAGTTTTTTTATGGTAAGCGGGGACAGACAGCCAAGTAATGGGATATTAGTATGGTTGTGGGGACAGTCCATTACCCTGTCCAGGGCCTAATATGACTACAATCTGACTCTGCAAACTAGTGAGCCTGATTTCACTGGTGGGCAAAACAATAAGAACTGTACTGGGGTATAAGTTTTACAAGGCTGCTCTCTAAAATGGGCTACTTACCAAACTGCAACATAGAGTCACAGCAGGCAAATCTTGTCAGACTAAACCAATCCAGTTCTCTGATGGGGTCACTAAGGAAATACATAAGGTCATCCTTTGAATGTGATCTCTCTGCATTTCAACAAATCATTTGATTCAGTCCCAGAAAGCAGACGCCATGTCAGACTCAAAGCCTGTCACAAGTGGTGTCCCACAGGGCTCAGTCCTGGGCCCACTCTTATAGGTTCATAGGTTCATAGGTTCATAGGTTCATACTAGGCTATCTGCGCAAGGGCATTTATAAGCCTAGCCCATAGTTATGTGGCTTTCGCCACCCCTTTAGTTTGAATAAAAACTATGCCTATCATTTTGCTGTGCCTCTGTCAAGCAGTGACACTGAAGTAATCCCTGGGGTATATCTGCAATCTCCCATCCATTGGTCAAGATTCCTCTTGAACAAGGCCAGAGAGGTGCTCTGCCTCACATGTACCGGGATTTTGTTCCACAGCATAGGGAGTCTCTGGGTGATGAATCTGTCCCTCCAGCACGTTCTATTTATAACCGTGTCAAGGTTTAAGTCTCCCACCCTTGTGGTTCTGAGGGATCTAGATTTTTGAGGTGAAGCATATTCATCAAATCTGGGTTTGACATGGCCTTATATGTCAGGCACAGGTCACCTCTGAGCAAGCGGTATGAGACTGAATAGAGCTGGAGTTCTTTCAGTCGGGCAGCATAAGACATATTTTGAGACCCTTTATCCTTTTGGTGAGGAACTTTTGGGGCCTTTCAAGCTGCAGCAGGTGTCTGGTCAGATACATTCGAGCGGGCATTGTACTCAATCATAGGTCTAATGAGTGATGAGTACAGGTGGGCGATGACCTCCCTTGATCTAGATGTGAATCCCTTCATGATATGGTGGGCGATATAGAAGGTTTTCCTAACTACTTTGGCAACATGAGTGTCAAGCGAAAGGCTACTGTCAACCTGGGTCCCCAGATCCCTGATGACTTTTCTGTGCTCAGTGGATTGCCATCTATATGGTAGCTAGGGGTAACCTTGTTTTCCGAAGGGTATGACTATGCATTTTTGGCGTTTAACTTCAGGCCATGGCTCTGGCACCAGTTATCCGTTTCTGTGAGGCCCTTCTGGAGGATATCTGTGTCAGATGTGTTTTCGACTATGGCCCAGTTTGCAGTCATCTGCAAACTTTGTCAGCCATAACCCTCCTGTGTTTGCTTGTACTTCAGAAAAGTAGATGCCGAACAAGAGTGGACCCAGGACTGAGCCCTGTGGGACACCACTTGTGACAGGCTTTGAGTCTGACATGGCTCCAGCAACTCTGACCCTGTGGGTTCTGTCACTTAGCCAGTTTGCAACCCATCTTGTGATGTATGGGTTTACATTCAAGCTGATGAGTTTTTCGATGATACCTGAGTGGGGTATTGTGTCGAAGGCCTTTGCCAGGTCGAGGTAGGCTGTATGGACTGCCTTTCCCTCATCAATGGCCTTGGTGACAGTCTCGAAAAAGTCAACCAAGTTTAAGAGGCAGGATCTGCCTTTGACAAAGCCAAACTGGGTTGGATCCAAAGTCTGCAAGTCTGCAACTTGTTTGGCATCTACTTTTCTGAAGTACAAGCAAACACAGGAGGGTTATGGCTGACAAAGTTTGCAGATGACTGCAAACTGGGCGCCGTAGTCGAAAACACATCTGACACAGATATCCTTCAGAAGGGTCTCACAGAAATGGATAACTGGTGCCAGAGCCATGGCTTAAAGTTAAATGCCAAGAAATGCATAGTCATACCCTTCGGGAAAAACAAGGTTACCCCTAGCTACCATATAGGTGGCAATCCCCTGATCATAGAAGAAGTTATCAGGGACCTGGGAACCCAGGTTGACAGTAGCCTTTCATTCGACACTCATATTGCTAAAGTAGTTAGGAAGACCTTCTACATTGCCCACCTTATCATGAAGGGAATCACATCTAGATCAAGGGAGGTCATAGTCTCCCTATACTCATCACTCATCAGACCAATGATTGAGTACCATGCCCCATTCGGAATGTATCTGACCCGACACTTGCAGCAGCTGGAGAGGCCACAAAAGTTCCTCACCAAAAGGATAAAGGGTCTCAAAAATCTGTCTTATGCTGCCCGACTAAAAGAACTCCATTTATATTCAGTCGCTTACCGCTTGCTCAGAGGTGACCTGTGCCTGACATACAAGGCCATGTCAAACCCAGATTTGATGAACATGCTTCATCTCAAAAAATCTAGATCCCTGAGAGCCACAAGGGCGGGAGACTTAAACCTCGACACGGTTATTAACAGGACGTGCTGGAGGGATAGATTCATCACCCAAAGACTCCCTATGCTGTGGAACAAAATCCCGGTTTATGTGAGGCAGAGCACCTCGCTGGCCTTGTTCAAGAGGAATCTTGACCAATGGATGGGAGATCGCAGATACACCCCAGGGGGTTACCTCAGTGTCACTGCTTGACAGAGGCACAGCAAAATAATGGGCATAGTTTCTCCAAACTAAAGGGGTGGCGTAAGCCACAAAACTATGGGCTAGGCTTGTAAATGCCCTCGGGCAGATAGCCTAGTATGAACCTATGAACCTATGAACCTATGAGAGGTAGATAGATGTCGGTAATAAACTTCATAGAAGGGTCATTAATTGGTTGGATAACAAAGGATTAGCAAAGTGGTCTTGGAACTTAAGATGGTGAAAACCACTGTTGTATACAATTTAATCCAGGGTCCAGCTGTATTTAATGTTTGCCTCTGACAATACACAAGACATGGAAAATGGAATCACTCACTTTGATGATTACATCAAGTTTTCAGAAAGTGTCAACAGATGGGATAATAAGTCCATACAGGGAATTAAGAAGCATATATACACCATCTCAAAAGTGGCATGTTCACTTCAGCCTCATCCAGTGTATGAGTCACACTCTGGAGAACAATAGTGTAATAGTAGCACAGGTAAGTGGGGAATCAGTCTAAATAATCCAGAGCAGAAAAAGGACCTTGGGTTGCTATTGTTGGGAAAATGTAAGCCTTTGGGCTCATTGTGAACATGAAAGAATAAAGTTATATCAGATTAAATTACTGAGTTATGTATGTGAGGAAGGTAGAATCCATAGATAGGAGGATGGTCATCCCTGTATCAGGCACGGGTTAGAGCTGCAGCTGGAATCCTGAGTGCAGTTCTGGAGGATATGTAGAGAAAGGAAGGTTACAGTTCTAGACAGGGTACTGTAGAAGGTAATTAGAATGGTAACATGAACATTAGATATGATTATAAATCAGGCTAAGGGAACCTGATCTTTTTCAGTAGAAAAGGGGAGAGGCAGGCTGTATAAATGTACCTTATATGGATACATAAGGTACTAAGGGGTAAATGTGATAGAATTCCTCTGGCAAAGAAGGACAAGGCAGACAAGAAAGGATATCATCAACAGATAAATGGAACATAGTTTAATAACAATATGAGAAAGTATGTTTCACAGAAGTGTTAACTGACAGACCATAATCATTTACGAGAATTGGTGGTAGAAATTAAGTCAGCTGATGCTTTTAAAGCAGTTTATGGTTCCTGGAGGGATAATACATGGGGAGGGGCTAGTTTTGTTAATTTTGGTGCAAGATTCAGACTAGAAAAAGGTTACATTCTGCTATTTCATCCTGGTGTTTCTTCTGTAATGTAGTTCCAAAATATAGTGTCCATATTAAGTACAAAGTCATTCCTCGGGCTGCAGCTGAAACTTGTCCAGCAGAGTTCAGGTTTTGTTTTTATATACCTTACACAGTCATCCTACACCCTTTTAGAAAATACTTAACAATATGTAGTTTCCTTCTTTGTTGTAACATTTAATGTTTTGATCTTTTTTTTTTTTCAAAACAGGTTTATTGTTTTAACATATAAGAGAAATATCATAACGATTGTATACAGGTAATTAAAAATAGATATTATTATAATATTCAACAAAACAACTAAAGTATTTACAAAGACATCCACTACAATCAGATCAATTAACAAAACTAAAATACCATGCTATTGAAATTAGAATTTTTTTAACAAATTTTGTAAATTATCCCATACAATATAATAAGATGTTTTTCTATTTGTTCTTGTCCTAATTGTGTTTATTTCCATATGGCACACTATATTCATAACATTTTTAAATTCATTGAACGAAGGAGGTGTATCTGAAATCCAATTTCTGGTTATTATTTTCCTAGCCACTGCTAGAATAGACCATAACAAGGGAAGCTTAACCTTTTTAACACTTTGGGGTACAGGTGTGTTGAATAATATAAGAGATTTAGAAATAATGAAATTATCTGTAAAAAGAGCCTGCAAAAATTCATTAATTGACTTCCAGTATTCTTTCAATTTTATACAGTCATAAAACATATCAGCCCAGTCAGCATTAATTTCTACATTACATCTCTTACATAGATTATCTTTATTATTTATTTTATTCATCATCAAAGGTGTATAAAAAGATCTATGTAAAAATTTCCATGTATTAAGTCTCCAGACAATGGAAGACGTAGTTCTATAGGCAGATTCCAATATATATTGTTTATCTTGTTGATTTGGTGGGTCCCCATTAATAGAAGTGAAATAATTCCAGTATGTATCTACACTGTAAAAGTTTCTTGTCTGATAATTTTATGTATGTATGAAAGTTTACCTTTATCAGAAACTTTATGTTGTAAATTTAATATCAAGTAATCAATCAGTGTTGGAATAGATTATTTAACTGTTATAGACATTAGATCTATTCTATCAATGAGATGTTGTCTAAAGGTCTGAACCTCTAACCAGCAAGTTTCTCTTAGATCAAATTCTTATTTTAAGAAATCTAGATTTTTAACTTTATTATCAGATATCAACTGATACCAGTATTTTAGATCATTATCTATAGCTAAATGAGTTCCTTCAGAAGTAGATGACAAAAGCATACCCTGAGTATACATTATAGGGAATATAATAAAATTCCATTCCCTATACTTAGGGTGCATGAATATAAAGTTACAATAGCTAATAATAATATTTAATGGGTAACAAACCATATGTTTAGGTGTAATAGGTGAAGTACAAAATTCCTTTAGTAACCATAACATGGAGTTATTTACAATCATATTTTTATGTGTTAAGGAGATTTTCATGAAGTGCATACTAATTAGCTCCCAATAATCTTTCCATTTTGCGACATATGACTGATCTATTAATAAAGTAATAACTTTTACAATAGAAGAGATAGTATATAAATTAAAGTCTGGAAAAGAAATACCCCCTTGAGACCAGCTATTAGTATGTTTCTTTAATGCAATCCTAGGTCTATTAGGTGCCCATAGGAAATTTAACATTAGTGTATTCAGTTTCCTGATAATTATTTTTGTAGGTGGAAGTATTATTGATTGTATTAAGTATAAAATCTTGGGGAATATTATCATTTTAATAATTGTAAGTCTCTCCTCCATAGTAAAAAACATATTATTCCAGGTATTAAAAAGATTTTGTATATTAAGAAAACAGGTATTATAATTATTATATATAATAGATTTAATATATTTAGCTAGTATTATACCTAAATAAGTTATCTGACCTGAATTGGGTACATATTTAGTAAAATCACTAATGAGAATATTTTTTCGTATATATATAGGTAGTATTTTAGTTTTTTCTTCATTGAATATTAAACCAGAAATACTTTTAAAATTCATCATTTTATCAAATAGAGACTGCATAGAAGAATTAGATCCTGCTGATGTAATTAGAACATCATCTGCAAAAAGTTGAATTTTGGATGTTGTATTTTCATCTATTTCAAAACCCTCTATGTCAGTACTGTTTCTGATCAAATTTTTGATCTTTTTTTTGAAGAGGAAATAAGTGGAGTTGAAGAACCTTAAAACCGCATGTGTGAGGACTACAGAATAGATATGCAGCCGAGGCAGATATGGAAATAAGGTACATAAGGAAAGTTGCTGGTCTAATTCAGAAGTGCAGAAAGTCATCAAAAGACATGAGAAAGAGGTGGAGACAGAAATGACAAACCAGGCTAAGATGGGGCACAGGTTGGCTAGCAAAGAGGCTAAGAGAGCATTTGCAATAGCAAAGAATAAGGCATAAGAGTAGTGCTACCAGCTTCCAGAAAGTAACTCAGTAGATGGCACAAAGAAACTCTATCAGGCTGCAAGGCAAAGATGGAAGGATAAAGAAGACCGTCAGACACCTTTCATAAGGGACGCCAGCAACAACCTGCTCACCAGTTAATAGGACATCAAAGGCAGATGGACGGAGTACTTCCAGCAGGTTCTGAGTGAACAAAACCCCAAAGAAGCTGTACTGCCCCAGACGCTGCCTGTGATGAGAGAAGGGGAGGAGCTGTACTGCCCTAGACACAGATTACAATGAAATAAGAAGAGAGGCCCACTGTAGAAGTAAGATCAGAACTAAGAAAATGAAGTCAAGGAAAGCAGCAGGCTCAGATGAGGTCACGGCAGATATGATGAAGATGTTTGGTAAGGGAGATGAGAAATGGTTTCTGAGGGTACTTAGAGCAGTATGGAGATAAAGGTATATTCCATATAACTGGAGAATAGGCATGTAAGTGCCAGTGTACAAGAGTAAAGGGGACATTCACAACTGTGGGCAATACAGAGGTATCAACTCCTGTCACACAGCATGAAAGTTTAGGAGAGGGTGATTTGTAAATGAATATGCAGATAGTAGAAAGTAAGATGGGAAATGAGCAGTTCAGATTCGGATCAGGATGCAGCACAAGCGACACAATGTTTACCATAAGACAGATAGTTGAGAAGAAGCTAGAGATAAAAAAAAAAAGTATTCAACTGGGCATTCCTAGACTTGGGGAAAGCTTATGACAAGGTCCCAAGAAAGCTGATCTGGGCATTCCTACAGTGGTTTAAAGTCCCAGAAACATTGGTAGAATTAGTGTAGACTACGTACAAGAACCCAATGACTCAAGTATGAGAAGTGTTCAGACGCACAGAGGGGTTCCCAGTGGGAGTGGGTTTGCATCAGGGTTCATCTCTGAGCCCGCTGCTGTTCATGCTGGTGATAGACTACATTAGCAAACAAGTTGGAGGGGAGAGATCAACAAAGTTGCTGTATGCAGACAATGTGGCATTACAGGGAGACCCTGATCAAGCACTTCAGCAAAGGATGGGGGAATAAAATGCAAAACTGAGAGCACATGAGATGAAACTGAGTACAGATAAGACAGATGTAATGGCAACAAATGGGAGAAATCTGAAGAACCTGAGAATTGAGATAGAATAAAAAATAAGTTAACAGCGTCATGTATCTGTTGGTTGGTTGAGGAGAAGAGAAGTTTGAATGAACAGGTCAAAGCTAGAATCTGAGGGGCTGCAGCCAAATGGCACTGAGTGTCAGGTGTAGTGTATGACAGAAGAATGGCAAAAAAATCTGAAAAGTAAGGTGTACAAAACAGTGCTGTGACCAGTACTACTGTATGGTACAGAAAGCTGGGCAGTAAAGGCAGCGCAGATGAGGAAGCTAGAGGTGATAGAGGTTGAGACAGGTGGTAGGATGCACACTGTGGAACAGACAAAGAAATGAGGGCAGAAGAGAAGAATCCCCAGTAGCTCCAATTGCAGTGAAGGTCAAAGAAAATAAGTTATGGTGGTTCAGGTACATGTGCGGGATGGCAGAAGACAATTTTGTGAGGAAGGTTTGAGACATACAGGAAGAAGGCAAGAGAAAACAAAGGCATCCAGCAAAGAGATGGATGGATTGTGTTTGATAAGACCTGCGCCAGTCAGCTATGAGTGTTGAAGAAAGAAAGAAAGTGGCATTTAGGTTGAGAGAGATGGCGACAGTTGATGTGGCACTCTGACCCCATGCAGAAAATGGGAACAATGTTGCAACGACGATGATGATGATTCTTCTTATGAATTTTCTGATGGCATTTGCAGGCAAAAAAGAAATGCAGATCAGTGGATCTCAGTGAGAAATTACCAGCGTATGTTTGTAGAGTAATGAACACTGCACAGATTTGCAGAAATAATCATTGCTATATGAAAAGAAATGACATCATAGCTTCTCTTTACAGCAAAAGGAAAAGCTAGAACTAAAACTGAATAAGTTTCACATAACAACATCTTTCACATGTCTAAAAGACATAATGCAATTATGATAATGTGAACAGAACAGTCGCATGTATGTATTAGGAAGTGATAGCAGCGATTTATGACCGCAGTAATGAAACTCTCAACACCGTCATTTGTTGTACCCATCTTGTGACACTTACAAGTGCTCCTCGCCTTTACACAGTTGCAGTCTTTTATAGTATACCATTAATATGTTTTCTGTGCTAACTTATTAAAGTATCTTGATATCAATGATGGTCTAAAACTGCTTAAGAATGTATCTTTACCCTGATAGTACTTACTTTTGTAACAAATTCTTCCTTTTTGCACAGTCGGTCCATATACTTGAGGAATTCCGGATCCACATAATCATCGCACTCCTCAAATCCTTCTATTAGCTCCGACTCAGCTTCTATATTCAGTTCCTTCACAATTTCTATGTATTGGTTCACTACTTCTTCAGGGATGTGCAGATCTTCATTTGACATGGGTGTGACAGTTGCCTTCTGAACCTTTAGCTTTCTCCCATGTTCTCTGTCAAACATCTTTTTGGGAGTGTATCCTGTGGACATAGGGAACAGACAACACCTTACCATGTACATTTGGCTATTTTTTTCATAATAGCTTTTTTGTGGAAGTAATCCCCCCACCCCTATCATATGCCTCTGTGCCGCAGACTGGATGTAATCCTCTCTGAGGTAACTTCAACCTCCCTAAATTCAATGAAGTAGTTAAATGAATGTGCATTGTGGTCAGATGTTATTGTTTGAGTAGATGGATGTTATGCAACTAATGCCAGCCCCGGTCACCTCAGTAATACAACTTGTTGACTATTACTAACCACAGTCACTTCAGTAATACAGTGTGTTAACTATTACCAACTTCAGTCACCTCAATAATTCAACTTGTTAAATATTACCAGCCTCGGTCACCTCAGTAATACAACTTGTCATCTTCAGGTCTGCAGGTAAAAATGTGCAAAATTAAACAACATTGGTGCTGCACCAAATAGCTACCACTTCAGCAGTTACTAAATTAACATTTCTGTTTGACTGTAGTATTGCAGAAGATAGCATTCTGGAAGTGGATCTGATGTTAGTATTATGATGAGTATGTCATATGACCATGTTATCTTACTTTGAAAGAAAAAAAAGTTTCTTGCAGAGGGTACTGAGAAATGATGCATACACAAGCTGAAATTTCAGGGAGGCTCCCTTGGAGGGCTTCTCTTTCAAAGGCTAGTCAATAATCTAGTTGTGTGCCCTGCTTACACTGTTACATACTGTGCACAGAAGATTGCGTAGCTGCTTTCCAGAACAAGGCCACAGCACAAATCTAGATGAATAGTCCTTAATGAACTTTGGTATCAGCCTACCATGGGTGAGGCTTGCATTATAACCCTCTCAGTAGGGCTGTCACCAGCCATTATTTAATTTACACTAACTAGAATAGGAACTTAAAGGAATGGGGTAATATTTATTTGCGGTGAACTCCAAATTGAAGATGGGCCCAAACAAGATAATATGATAAAGACACTGCACGCTCCATCCAAATTATTTTTAAGTTTCATTCAGATTCTTATCCTATTCTGTATGCATCTAAAAACACTTTGTTAGGATTTCTTTGATTGGTCTGAGGTTGCTTGTTGGGTTCATCCCACAGGCCAAAGGGAAAAAAGTAAATGGTGTGTGTGTATATGTGTGTGTGTGTGTGTGTGTGTGTGTGTGTGTGTGTGTGTGTGTGTGTGTGTGTGTGTGTGTGTGTGCGTGCGTGTGTGTGTGTGTGCGTGTGTGTGTGTGTGTACATGCTATTCAAAGTATCACCAAACAGAACCAGTGTTGTGTTGGCATTTTACATGTTATAACCTAAAAGTAAATTAAATATGTCAGTAAATTAAAGAGGTTTAGTTAACAGGACACAAGGTCAGACACTGAGTGTTGCCAAAAAGCACTAATCAACATTAAAATACGTCAGTCAAAAAGTACCGTCATTTAATTAAAACTCACCATAACAGTAGATGTTGCAATGAACACAGCCACACAATAAGCTGCCTGACAGTTTGGGCATGTGGAAAGTGCCCTGAAGGTTTGGAAGCTGGACAGCAGTTATATCCTTGGCGGGATATAACCCATATAGCTAAGGCCACTGCAGCAGTGATCAATATGATTTATTATTATTTATTTATTTTATTTTACATTTGTTGACTGGGTTAGTCCAACTGAGCTAAGTAGCTCTTTTTAAGCAGAGGCCCGAGGAGAAAGGCTCCACAGTTTTACAGTTTTACAGTTTTAGTGTTAACAGTGTCAGCGGGTTACAATGTATGCATACAATGAAATACATTTTATCAGAAAAATAATAGTGGAAAAAAAAAAACATAATAAGCATACATAAAAGAAATGATTCGATACAAACATTTTCAATAAACAGTGAAGAGAGTTGATAGTGTATGTAGTTATTTCATGAGCTGTGACACTAGAAATGGAGATAAGAGACGGAGACGAGGAGCAACACTTTGAAGAGGTTTACGCACTAAGAAGATGTGAACTTTTGGTGATTACATATGAATTAACGGGCTAATGATAAACATGTTAAGAAATTCTTATTTCTTGAAGTTATTTTTCCTTTTTGCCGACTGATTATTGTTTTTCTTTCAGAGAATGGGGTAATCAGTGACAAGGCTATTTTGCGATTTTTTTACATTGTTATTTTCATTTAACTGGCCCAGCAGACTGTCCTGTTCCCTCCCACTCAGTATTGGTGGAAAACAAAAGGGCTAATAGGAATTCCCAAGCAGGAGCAAATGGGCTGTGTGACTCTTACCCAGCCCAGGAATGGCCATGTTCCAAGTTTCCAGAAAGAATGGATCGAGTAGACATGAGTAGTAAGGGCCATCAGGAAAGGTCATGGAGGGGAAAAAGAGGTAAACAAACAGAAAACTGAATAGCAACAATTAGTCAGAAAAAAAAACTCAATGGGACAAAACAAAGTGGGAGAATATAACAACAAAATCCATCAGTGAAAATTCTGTTACTTTATTCAGGCTCAGAGAATTGTGGGAAGGAAATTTCAAGGAGATTGTTCTATTAGCAATGGTGCATATATTTAAAAAGAAGTATTAGGGTACAGGTAATATGCTTTTAAATAACCGATCCCCAAGTGAGAGTCAAGTATGTGATACTAAAATCAAAGCAACAGCATTCAGCACTGTGGTGTACAGGGATAAAGCCGTGGCTACACCCCATTCAAGTTTGATTAATAACTCGTGCATCTGAGGTGTGTCCAAGAGAAGATGGACATGCCCATCCTTGGGGCAGGAGGTAGGGGCATGTGCACAGGCTACACCTTTGTGGCTGATTTCCCCTAATCGACACCAGGGAAACAACCAAATGCTAACTGAGTGTAGGCAGGGTATCCTACTAATGTCAGTCTCTTGCAGAACTGAGGGGCAGTCCAGCACTGATGGCCCTTGCACATCCCACCATTGGTGATGTTACTGGGTATTTACAAATGGTGGAGGAAAGTCTAAAAACTTTCCTAGGCAACAGTATGATACTCCAATAGGGTCTTCAGTCTCCTCAATGGCTCTGGACATAAGTTGGGATTAGCCTGTGGAGGAAGTTATGGGAGGTCCAGTAGGCCCTGTGAATGTGGAAAGGAACTGGTGGCAGTGGATGGTCAGCTGTAGGGAAACAAAAAGAAACAACAAAAGTAACAGTAGACCTATTAAGAAATCACATTTGGAAACTGAAAAAAAAACATGAAGCTCTGGGCTCAGCTTGATCTATTAATGACTTACACTAACTTATTGAAAAAACTGGACAAAAACACTCCCTGGGATTCAGAGAATTTCTCTCTACTTAAGCTGATTGAGAGAAATTCCATTTCGGAGACAAGGTCAAGCTATAATGAGAAACATCTTATTAGCAGCACATTAGCATGTCTCTGAATCAAACACTGTGCTGTCAGACCTGACTACTCTAGTGTTTGACCTGGTAACCTGGGTATCCTGGGGCTTTGTCTGATGTACTGTGCATGCATATCAGACTTGTGTTCCCTCTCTTATGCAGTACGTCAGTGCTGTGCAAAGCAAGAAACGGAGAAAAGAAGGTCTCTGTTCCTCCTTTTTTCTTTTCTTTTCTTTTCTTTTTTTAATTAAAAAAAATGCTTTGGGCAGTTTAGGGGCAGAAGAGAGACAGAATGGAGGAAATACCAGGAAAACAGGCACGTGTCTTCAGTACCGAATAACGTACCTGATTTTTCTACTATTTTCTCCGTCCTGTCTCAGGTCAGATTTTGGATTTTGTTTATTTTTGTAAAAAAATAAATAAATAAAAATTACAGTATATACCAATGGGAAAAAAGTCCGGGTGACCAGACCTTTTTCCATTGGTATATGCTCAGATTTACAATGGCCATGCTGACTGGGCTGACCAATCAGTGTGCTTGTTTTGAAATATTACTGGTCAGTCATTGTATAATTAATATTAATGAAAATTTTGCAATGAAGGAAATTGCTGAAAAGTTATATTAAATTTGAAATACAGAAAATGGTTCTTTAAGTGATAACTACTAGAAGCTTATTTTGGTTTAAATCATAGATTTGAAGTCATAGAGCCTTAAGTTACTGAACAGTCCCTAAATCTTGTTCCCTGCTCCTAATTTTTCATTGACTGATTCGGTTTAACTTTCCAATGTTTCTTGCTTTAAAAGCACTGACTCTGTGAATTCCACACTTTGTTATATTGCTTTTCAGTTAAGTCTCATGACAGTCCATTAAAACACAAACCTCCTAGCTTAAAACAACTTTCCAAAATAGAAAAGTACAATAAAACAACATTTTTTTTTATGTATAAGGATTTCCATCAAGGAAACGTATCTGCCCAACAAAAGAAGAGCACAGTCTGACCATCTATTGTTGATAACCCCAAGAGGAGCAATCTCTTCGACAGCAGGAAGGCTCCAAAACTAAATGAGATAGGAAACTAAAGTTAGAAGTCCTTACTCTGGCAATGAAAATATACAAAAATAATGCAGATGGAAAGAGGGAACAGTTCCTGTAACAGTGATCATTCAAATATCAGATGTTATGGTAGGTTTACTTACAGAGCTGTGGTATGTTCTCCATACTGTTCACTGTTCTAATACCTTTAGCTATGTGGTCGATTACCACATGTTTGACTAGGAGGAGAAAGCAAGAAGGTCCTAGAATCCTTGGAGAATGGTCTTAGACCTGGAGAACGAATCTAGTTTCTAGTGCTTTGTAAACGTATGCACAGAGGACCAAGTTCATGGGTGCCGGAACCATAGAGCCAGGGGGAGGGGGAGCCCCCCCCCACTTTTACAGCTGCAAGATCTATCAGAAAAAAATAATGAAGTGGAGTTTTCACGCTAACGTGGATTTGTGCTCGGAAGTTAAACTAACTAAACTAGCTGTTCTTGTCCTCTTATTGCTCTGTTACAGGAGTTATGCTGCCACTGTGCTGCCAGAGCCAGGAGTCATACTGGTAAGGAGAGTTTTGTTCTTTTATTTGCAGGAGTTATGCTGCTCCCCTGTGCGAATGTGTGTCTGTGCACATGTGTGTACATGTGCGTGTGTGTGTGTGTGTGTGTGTGTGCGTGCGTGCGTGTGTGTGTGTGTGTGTGTGTGTGTGTGTGTGTGTGTGTGTGTGTGTGTGTGTGTGTGTGTAAAATGCCCCAGTTAGGTATACCTGGTGGTTAGTGTTACTCAGGCTCAAACAAGAGCCTCAATTCTCTACCCATACCACCACTTGTGATTCAAGGGAGTTGAGTTCATAGCTCTCAACTGTCCAGATTTTCACAGAATATTTGGCTCATACTTTTGGTCTGTTCCTCTTAAAATCTGTGGTTTTCTGGCAAATCTGTGAGAATTGAATTCACTAAATAATGATAGCCCTTTACGTTTCAGTCTTCCTATCTTTCAGGAAACACGTGGTAACACAAACACTTTATTTTAGCAACTTTCTAAGATTATACAAGCAATATTTAAAATGGGTCCCTCGTTTTGGGTCTTTGCCCCCCCAATAAAATTTGGCTTTTTCCAGATTTCTTGTGCTGCGAAGTTGAGAGATTTAGTTGAGTGTCAAGTGGATTTTACAAGGAGCTGAGAGCTTCAGAGGAAGAGAAATGTAGTGCTACTTATACTAAGCCACTTGCATTGTTAGTAGCACAACAGGTAGTATACTTGCTTTTGATGCATAAGGCTATGGATTCTACTCCCACAGTATGCAGATAGAGCGCTGATATTGTACTGTGTTATACTTTAAAGGGAATGGATGCTGCAGTCCTATGAATGTCCTCCATTGGAGGAGTTACCTAGTAACTGTTTGCCATCCATTGCAAAATTACTAGCTTCTCATTTTTTAATGTAGCATAGGCAATTTATTCTTCAAGGGCAACAGGCACTTAATTTGTAGATGAAACCATGAAATATAAAGTTGTTTGCTAGCAGCAACCTCTTCATTAGTTACAAATCCCTTTAATGTGGAATTATTTAGATGACTTACTTCTGCAGAGATTTTCATATTTACTGATACTGGTGGATTGTAATGACAGAAGTTTGAGTGGCCTTTTATGGTTGAAATTTTCTGAAGTGGGTAGTTTTGTCATTATTGGTGCATATATTTTGTTTCATTGCTTACTAAAAGACTGTTCCAAACTACAAATTTAAAACACATTCTAACAAGTGGTGCTGTGTTATACAAGGAATATAATTTAATACAATCAGGTTAATACAACCAGGAAGGTGAATCAAAGAATGCATACATGCATGCTTGCTCACAGGATGCAGGAGATCAAAATAGGGGAAGAGACCAGTCACCAATGGAGTCCCCCAGGGTTCAGTGCTGAGACTTTTTCTGTTTGGCATACACATCTCAAAAGTAAAAGGAAATACCAAAGGGCTTTGGCTGACTACGTTTGAGATGACTGCAAGCTAGGGGCATCCCCTATGAATCCCCAAATGACTTAGCCATCATGCAGGAAGGTCTGTCCCAAACAATAACTGGTGCCAGAATCATGAATTGAAACTAAACTCCAAGAAATACATTATCATATCCTTTGGGAAGTCATCTACTCCACGGAACTGCCAAATTGACAATGCCTCCTGAGAACTGACTCAGTTGCTTGGCATTTAGGAACTTGTGTTTACAGTGACCTAACTTTTGACCAACATGTGCCCAGAGTCATAGAAAGTCTTTCTATATTGCACAGCTTATAAACAAATTGATTTTGACTAGATCTAGAGATGTTATTGTCCCCCTTTACAAAACCCTCATTAGGTCAATCATTTTGTATAATGCCCACTTTGGCATGTATCTGTCCAGACCCATGCAACAATTGGAATACCCACAGAGATACTTTACCAAAAGGATACAAGTCCTAAACTATAGGTTTTCCATGGACCAGCTCAAAGATTTATCACTATACTCAGTATCCTACAGAGTGCTTAGAGGTGACGTGTATGGCATACAAAGCATCTTTTGACATAATACAGATGGACCTACTGAACATCATCAAATCAAATGGCATCAGAAATACTCAGTCCATGTATCTAAACTGAATGTTGTAAGAGATGGATATATATTACAGAGGCTACCACTGTTCCAGAACAGACTATCCATTCAAGTAAAACAAAGCTCATTCCAATCCATATTCAAATGCAACTTGGATCTAAGGATGGGTAATAGAAAATGTACTCCAGGATTTCCTCTCATGCCTCTAATGGATAGAGGAAGTTCCTAAATGCTGCATCTCTTACATGGGTCCCCTCAAATTATCTATAGTATGATCACATTTATTCTCACTAGGGCTAATATACAATTTTCAGCCATGGGATAGGTAATACCAATCAGGAAATGTTAATTCAAGCACCAAAAGGAACTTGTCTAAGCTTAAAATGTCCTCCAAAGGAACCTATGTTGTGGCAGTAAGTAGTTTTAAAATAAATTGCCCTTTTTAGATCACTAAGTTCCCCTCTCACTCCCCCCCCCCCCCAGTCTTCAACAGCTTCCGGCACCTTTGACAAAGTTGCTGCTTCCAGGATACCTCTAGACACCACCTGCTTCCAAAAGCTACAGATGAAATGAATGCCATTTAGAACAAGTGTTGGCCCTGCCTGGAATTGCCTTGTGGTGAGAATAATAAAAGTTTGGTTTCCTGAGACAGCCATTTCAAAATAGTCTGCTTTGACACAGGATGTCCTTTCTTACCTTCACAAGGAATGAACAAATAACCAGAGTCACTAAAAGATTTGTTTTTTTGTCAAGATAGTACCTGAGCTGTTTATGGATATCCAAGGTATGGAGTATCCTTTCTCTCTAGTTTTTAGGTCCCAGAAAAAATACAGGGAGAGGGATATTTGGTTTCAAAGTTAAAATATCACTTAAGATATAGGCACACGTATATTAATACAAAAGAAAACAAACCATATAAACATTTGTTTCAATTTACAGACATTATCCATTATAAGTTTTTTCTTTATAGCAACTGTCTTTCAGTTCAACATTACATAAATCGTTCCCCCTGCTTTGCTTAAACCTCACTCCTCCTCCTAAACATTATTCTGTATTTAATGTTCCTACAAATTCCATTTATTTCCATGTAAGTTGCTCCCTCCTTTTTCTAAAGGTCCGTCTTCCAGTCCTTTTCCCTTTAATAACATTCAATACTTAAAATACAACTGGTTTAGACTTTGATTTCAATTTTCTAGTAATTGCTTTTTTGGCAGTAAACAGAATTTAAACTTAAAAATACCTTCCTATGCCTAGGCAATTCAGATCCTGTGTCCCACTTCAAATAGAATCATTTCCTTAGTTGCAGCCATTTGCTCTCCTTATATTCCTGACAGAGTACACTGTAGGGGGAATTTTGTTTTTAAATCTGCCACCTCATTACGCTTCCTTCATGGGAGGAATGAAATTGATTATACGTATAGATCTGCAGCCGTGGGACTCCACATGTATCTGCTGACCAACGTAGTGAAAGTTTTGAAACATCAGGATAAATCTAAGATGACTTCTCTGCTTAATCTAGCAGAACCATATCGGCATCAAGCAGGAATGGAAATCAAACCATTAGTAGAAAAAAATCAGGCAACAACTGAATGTGCCAAAAAACAAAAGAAAAAATCAAATGAGAAGGCAAGAAATGTGGAAAATGCATAAATATAGTTGCAAGTATAGAAAACTCCTGGAAGAACCTTATGTTGATCAGGATCGAATGCAGAAATGGTTAAGGAGAGGCAAATTCAAACCAAAAGATGAAAGGTTAATATTGGTGGCCCAAGACAGTAGGCTGCATACACATTGGTTTAGGAAGGCCATTGAAAATGTGGGAGAAACAGACAAATGTAGGTTTTGTAAAACTGAATTGGGAAACAGTTGCACACGTTGTTGTTGGTTGTGACATACTAATGGCATTAGGACTGTGTACTGAAAGGCATAATAATGTGGTGAGACTGTTGCACTGGGGATTGTGAAGACATTATGATAATGAAGTGGCTGAAAACACTGGCAAAAAAGCCACAAAGCATCATAGAAAATGAAGTCTATATCACATGGGATCATCCATTACCAACAGTTTGAAAAATAGATGCTAGAAAACCAGATATAGTGGCCCAGGAAAAGAAGACAAAAGTAGCTTTGATCATTGAAATCACCACACCCAGTGACTACAGTGTCCTGCATACAGAGAGACACAAAGTCATAAAATATCAGGATTTGCAGACAGGCATGAGACCAATGTGGAAGAAAGACACCCAGACAGTTCCAGTAGTAGTACAAGCAACAGGTCTTATAAAGAAGAGTCTACAATCGTGTTTAAGTATGCTACCAGTACATGCATGTAATGCCAAACGAATTGCAGAAGGAGTCATTACTGGGAACATTGTGGGTGCTGAGAAAAGCACTAATGGCTGACATCAAAGAGTGAAACAATATAATTTCATGAAATTTAATCATACTTTAACTTAGGAATGGAGTCCATTCCCATCATGGTATTAGAAACCCAAAAGACTTGGAGAAATTAAAAAGCAGGAATCCATGTTCCTTCACCAATGCATGGAACATTAGAAATTCACTCCAGTCTAGCCATGTGTCTCTGACAGGCAGTAATGCCCAAACTGACACTTCCTCCACATAACCTCTAGACCCTTCATAACCAATGCATCTCCTCCTAATAAATGCCCATGATACATAGGGACACGGTTGCCTGACTGGGTTTATAAAGGCCCTGGTGGCTGTTAGCCTAGTTTGAGGTGTCCAACAGGTGGCCATATGGCCACAATTTGTCCCACAAAAGCATTTTATCTGGCCATCAGTATGTCCTACAACATACTGTTTTGAATGAGCAGATACATATTAGACATAGTAATTTAGTCCCCCTAAACATTGCCAAGTCTGGTAAGTGGCCCCTGAACTGTATGTTTAGTGGCCCCTGAGCCAAAATGTTGGACAACCCTAGCTTAGTATATACCTATGAACCTATGAACTCCTTAAGTTCATAGGTACTTACTAGGCTAATGACCACAAGGGCCTTTTTAAGCCTAGCCATGCATCCCAAATCTTTGACAAGTTCTGAGACCCTTGATAAGTGTAAGTATGGGCCTGGCAGATGAGCCATTTTCAGATTACCTGTTTGCATCAGAGACATAGGTGCCAAACCAGGGATGAATTTCCGGTTTCCCATCCAATTGTCCAAGTTGCACTTGAATTGGTTTAGGGAGGAACTCTGCTTTACATAGATGGGGAGCCTGTTCCATAGACAGGGTAGTCTCTGGGATACATACCTATCTCTCCATCAGGTCCCATTTATATCACAGGCAAGGTTTAAGTATTTAGAATGGGTAACTCTGATACTGTTTGTTTCATAGATATGCAGGAGGTCCATCAGAGTGTGGTCTGACAATGTCCTGTATGCCAGGCAAAGATCTTCCCTCAAAAGCCTACAGGAGACAGAATACAGGGATAGGGCCTTGAGGCAGTCTGCATAGGACATATTACTTATGCCCTGTATTCCTTTAATGAGGAACCTCTGTGGACATTCCAGTTGTTGGATATGCCTGGTTAGGTACATACCAAATGGGCATTGTACTCAATGATAGGTCTGATGAATGCCAAATACAGTGGAACAATGACTTCCTTGGACTTAGATGCCATACCTTTGTTTATAAGTTGCACAACATAGAATGAGTTCCTCACCACTGCAGACACATGATGATCAAAGGCTAGATTACTATCTATGTGTGTCCCTAAGTCTCTGAATACTAGGTCAATTCTAAGGGGTGTGTTGTCAATATGATAGTTACCAGGGTTGGATGACTTCCCAAAGGATACTATTATGCATTTCTTGGCATTTAGTTTTAGTCCATGACTCTGACACCAGTTGTTTGTCTGTGTCAGCCCCTCTTGGAGAACATTTGTTCTTAGGTTCATAGGTTCATAGGTAGGAACTAGGCTATCAGCTCAAGGGCCTAAGTAAGCCTAGCCAACAAGGTTCCCAGGCTTATGCCACCCATGAAAGTTAATTTCCTGTGCCCCTGTCTAGCAGAGCCACAGAAGTGATCCCCAGGGTGTATTTCCTATTCCCCATCCACTTATCAAGATTTTTCTTGAAGAGTGCTAATGAGGAACTTTACTTGACATAGATGGGTAGCTTGTTCCAGAGTATAGAAAGTCTCTGGGACAGGAATCTATCCCTCCAGCATGTCCTGTTTATTGTGGTGACAAGGTTTAGGTCCCTAGAGAATGTAGCTTGGAGGGATTGGGATTTCTTTAGGTGTAGCATGTCCGACAGCTCTGGGTTTAGCATAGCTTTATATGGTAGGCAGAGATCTCCTCAGAGTAGGTAATATGTTACAGAGTAAAGCCGGTGTTTTTTGAGACGGTCAGTGTAGGGCATCTGTTTGAGGCCAGTAATTCTATTTGTGAGGTACTTCTGCAGCCTTTCCAGTTGCTGCAGATGTCTTGTGAGGTACATTCCAAAAGGGGAGTTGTACTCTATAATGGGTCTAATGAGTGCCGAGTAGAGGGGAACAATGACCTCTTTTTTCCTGCATCAGAGCCCTTTTGTGATAAGGTGTGCCACATAGAAGGATTTCCTGACTACTGTGGTGATGTGATTATCAAAGGAGAGACTACTGTCCATGTGAGTACCAAGGTCTCTTATCACACATTCAGCATTAAATAGACCGCCTTTTATGTGGTAGTTCATGAGTACAGAGTTTTTACCAAAGGGGATGGCAATGCATTTTTTGGCATTGAGCTTGAGACCATGCCTCTGACACCAGGCATCTGTCTCAGTGAGGCCCTTCTGTAGGATCTCCACATCATTTGGGGACTTGACTATGGCTCTTAGTTTGCAGTCATCTGCGAACTTCATTAGCCAGAGGCCTTCTGTGTTAGCCTGTACTTCAGAGAAGTAAATGCCAAAAAGGAGCGGTCCAAGGACTGATCCCTAAGGGACTCCACTTGTGACTGTATCTTTGTAGAGGTGGACTCCCCAACTCTAACTTCCTGGGTCCTGTCTGTGAGCCAGTTGGCTATCCACCGGGTGACAAACGGGTTTGTACCTAATCTCTTCAGTTTGTCAACAATGCCCGAGTGGGGTACTGTGTCAAATGCCTTGGCCAGGTCAAGGTAGGCAGTGTGATTGATTTTGCCCTCATCCCTTGCTTTGGTGACCTTCTCAAAGAAGTCCAGCAAGCCCTATAAACATGTTCCCATTTACCTGTTACTTCCTCATCATACCTCCAATATTTGCTATCTATCTGAGGAAAAATTCTTTGAAGTCTGCTTGGGGGGTATAAAAATACCCATGAAAAGACTTCCAATCACAAATCTTAAACCTTTGTGACTTTGTAGCATACCTGAGAGCAATGCATATTTCCTCCCATTGTTCCCTTGTAAGTTGTCTTTCCAGGCTTCCTCCTAATCTTTTCTAAGCTATGTAGATTGATTTTTATAGTTATCAAGCAATATTTTAAATATTTTATACACCGTACTAATTATTCCCTTCTTAGTATTGTCTGTTCCAGAGGCAACTAAACATTCGATCAGAGCACATCTTTCACTTACAACTCCCCTGTCCTTTTCTCTTTGCTGACACTCTGATATCAATCCCTGATAGGGAAGTCAGTCTCTTGCCTGCAGTATAAACAACTTCTTGGCCTCGGACCATTCTATTACCTTTCCCTCTCTGGTTATTTGCTCCCAATACTTTGGTTCCTTTGGCAGTTTTCTGCAATAATTTCCAGCCCTATTTCCTATATTCTTTACCCTTACTTGCAGTCATCCCTATTGGAAAACTTCCTTTCTCCATTCATGTGTTCGCTTCATTCTTAGGATACTTTCTGCAGCTTTATCAGTACGGTTATTATTCTCCTTGAGGATCTGCATCCAACATCCCAGCCTCTCCTTATTTCTTGAAATGCCCCCACTTCATTATCATCACCTCCCACCTTGAAATAGAACCTTCTGCTTGTGCTGTGTATATGAGCTGTAACTACGTAGCTCTAAAATATCCCTTCACGTCAGGTAATCCCAAACCGCCTTGTTTAACTGGGAGAATCGGCTTATCCACTTATCTCTTGTCCTCTTTCCCTCCCAGATAAATTCCTTCAACTATTGTTTAATTATTGTCCACAACTTCTCCTCTGGTTGATAAAAATATACCTGACCTGTATATACAACTAAAGGGACTAAAACATTTTCACTGCTTGTATTTTACTATCCATATCCATAAAAAAGAGCTTCCAGTTTCTCAGTTATTCTATTATCGTTTGTTTAGTCTCTTCCCACATATCCTTAGATGCCGTAATAAGTATACTGATATACCACTTTGGGCATAAGTGAAGGATTATTTTATAAAGAAAATATATTTGCAGAAAATGAGATATGGTTGACCCACCATAAGAACTTCCATCTTACTCTTCTTGCAGTGGTCAGAGCAATCAGTAAAACAGTTTTCCATGTTAAGAACCTCGTCAGCCTGATGAGCTGATTCAAATGAAGCAAATGTTAGTTGTTCCAAGACAAAATTAAGATTGCAAGGAAGAGCCACCTGTTTTCTATGATGTTTGGTAAGCACCAAGCCTTTCAAAAACATTTTCACAAGATTGCATTGAATGAGGGGAGGGCAAGGGAAGTTAGCTAAAATGGCCAACAAATGAACCTTGATGGTAGAGTAAAACAGGCCAGAGAATAATAGCTCATACAACTAATGCAGAATAACGGGTCTATATCAGAAGCACAAAATTTTAAAAGATCGAGTCTCATATGGTTGACACCATATGAGCAAACTTTTGAAAGCTCACAAGTTTCAGTGGAGATCGCCGTAGGGAATATTTACCTTTACTTCACTGTAGTGCGATCTCGGAGTTGGTATATTTAAGTAGTGGGGTTTGTAGGGGGTGCAGCCCCCCATGTGGGGATGCAGGAGGGGCTTGCCCCCATGCTCAGAGCATTCAAGTAGCTTTTTTTTTGTTTTTGTTTATTTTTATTATATGTTCAATGTTTTAAAACTTCACTCATATGGTGTCGATCATATGAGAGTCAAAGTTTTAAAACTTCGAGCATATAATATACACCCTAGAATAGCATAAAACTAGGGAAAGAATCACCCTAGCTAGCTGTTCCTTTTCTTGGCACCAACTGGAAAATTGTTTCCATTTATTTATATACAATTAGAGCCATTTATAATTGTCTCTGAGTCTGCTTAATACCCCGTCTCTGAACAACGTAACTGCCGTACTAAACTCCTTCACTTACTTTCCTTTCTTTGCATTTCTAAGCATTAGATCTGTTATCTATCTATCTGAAAAGCCACTAATACACCTCTTCAAATCCTTAATGTTCAACATAACTATCTTTATACTTTAATGGTTACCTTTATTTCATATTAATGTAATCTGATCAGCAAATGTATGTGTAATTGTTAATCTATATTACTTAATGCCTGTTCTTGCAATTACTGAATGTCGGTTTAAAAATATTTGTAATGTGTTGAACCTTCTCTCCCTAGGCCTCCTATAAATTTTTTTTTTACTAAACCCAGTCAGGAAAACCCAGTAATTAAAAGCAACAAAAATCTAAATAAATATTTATTTATTCTTTATTTATTGATATTTTATTACTAGGAAAGTCTGGCTGGGTAGAAGCCCATTTTTAATGGTGGCCAGGGGAGAAAATCTCCAAATAATTACAAAACATTTCAAGAACAATAAATTTAAAATCTTCAAAAATAAAACAAAAACATCCGCAGTATACTACTCAGCCAAGCTCCTCGTGGTGTCCTGCAGAGTACTACAAGCAGCAGAGTGGAAAAAGAGTGACTTTCAACAGATTTAAGTATATTTTTTCTCTGCATTTTCTCCTGTGACTGCTAGTCGCGCCGAAAAGCAATTTCTGGCAATTCTGAGCTTTAAAAACTCCTTGCTGCATAGTAAAAACTGTTTTTTGCTGTTAGCACTTTTACAAGTCATTTAAAGTCTTTTTTGTGCTGTTTAACTGTTGTAGGCTACACACTAAAGTGCACTAGCCTGATATAAGCATTTAAAGTTGTTTTTGTGGATTTTTTCTTGTATCTCTGCCAAAAAAGAAAAAAAAAATATTCTGGTTTCCCGCCTTTTCTAAGCTAGTCTAGTCCAGTTTTCAGGTTTTGCTGAAATCAGGACTGTGGTATAAGTTCCTGTGTTGCCCATATCTTTACTTGGATAGAAGGAAGTTTCTCTGTTCACCAGTGAGAGTGGGGAGCTTTGAGCAGCCTATCTGTCCCTGGAGGGGTGGTCACAGCCCAGCAACTTGTTGTTTATTTGCTGTTTTGGGCTAATTCCTAACTCTTTCATCTCCCTGCCTTAAAACCCGCATTTGCACGGTTTTGTGCAACGCTCAGCACTGGTTAGCTAGGGTTAATCTATTCCAGGCTCCACGAAGTCTGCTCTTCAATTTTTCCCTTAGAACTACTCTAACTCTCAAACTAAGCACTCTAACTTCTCTTTTACAGCTCCAAGCTCTCAGTAAGCACTAATAAACACTAACACAACTCCTCCCCCTTTACTAAATAATAGTTCAAGGCTCCCTATTTCGTCCCTACTGAGAAATCAGTAAACAGTTCAGTTACCCATACAGGCAAGTCCAAAGGGCAGTTTCAGGTATACTCTCCAGTCCAGCTGGTGAATCTGGGAATCTTGAGGCAATGTTACAATTGTCTCATGTACACAGGCAACCCTCTCCTCCTTCCAACAAACACAAATGTATGTGACAGATGCAACTATACAGCCAAACTGGAGGCCAAACTCTCTCAACCCAAGGCTGGAACAGCCAGTCAGCAGGAGAAGGGAAACACTTGCACCACACTTCCAGTCTCACATAAAACAGTCATACATGCACCAGCAAACAACACACATAAATACTCAAAAACATACTCGGAGGCTCTAAATAAAAATCTGCCCAAGCAGCAGAGACCTCCAAAGCAGACATCCAAGCAACCTCCACCCTCAAACAAAAACCACGTATCACATACTTCACAAAGTCAGTGTGCCAAGCAAACACAGCCCATAAGGCACAACAACACACCCAGTACACTAGTAAAGCGTGACTCTATTGTCAGGCACACTGACATCCCACTCACTAGACTGAACAAGGAGAAGGTTACTGTGAGCTGCCTATTGGGTGCCAGGATCTGCCACATAACACAGGCACTCAGGTCACTTCAAAACAAGTACAAATATGACTCTGTCATTGTACATGTTGGTGTGAATGACCTGAGACATACCACCCTGGACTACATGAAAAGAGACATAGAGGAGCTCTCTGATCATGTAGCCCGGGCCGGTATGACCCTAACCCTGAGTAGCATCCTGCCCTCACCAAGAATGATGCCACAGTACGAGGAAAAAATGATCAGTTTTAACAATTGGCTAAGCTATTGGTGTCATTCAAAGGGGATCCAGTGTCTGTCAGCCTGGGACAACATGCTTGACAAGCCATGCTGCTTTGCCAGAGATGGCTTGTACCTGTCGCCCTTAGGCTTTCGAATACTGGCCAAGGCTCTTGCCACCCCCATAGTGCCTTTTTTAGGCAAGGCTCAAAAGACAAACCCGCCTCCATAAACAACACAAGAAACCAAAAACTGAGGGTAATGTTACTCAATGCCAGAAGTCTAAACCTCAAAATGCATGCACTTGAGGCACTCCTTAGCATGGAGCAAATTGATATCTGTGCAGTAACAGAAACCTGGTTCAAAGCTCCGGAGAGCACCCCAGCACTACCAGGCTACAACTCATACCATAACTTTCGGCCCCAAAACCCAGACCAAAATACAAAAGGAGGGGGTGTATCCATTTTCATAAAGGATACCCACACCTCCAGGTTAGTAGCACAGCATGAGGCCTCGGAGACCATCCATGTGCAACTAACAGTGGGCAAAGCTGCTTTTCAGATCATAGCCTGCTACAGATCACCTACCTTGTCTCAGGACCCTCACTCAGCATTCTTGAGAACACTGGAAAATATAAAGGTCCTACCAAACACCATGATATTAGGAGATTTCAACTACCCAAACATTGACTGGGAGAATTACTCAAGTACAAACTCCTTTGCCCAACGCTTCCTAGAGTTTATAAACTCAAACACCATGGAACAGCTGGTCACCACACCCACTAGAGGTGACAACATACTGGACCTGATCATCACCAACATGGGGGATCAGTGTTCCACGCCAGAGGTAAACCCCTCGCTGGTAAGATCAGATCATAAACTAATCACACTGGACATCCACATCCCGACCCCACCCCCAGTCAAGGAAACCACTGTGTAAAATTTTTCAAAAACAAACTTCACACTTCTCAAGACTGAAATGGAAAGTTTCAAAGCCCCCTTGCTAAAGGATAATGCTATCCAATCTGCAGAATCCTTTACAAGTGCATTCTATGAGCATCTACAGGGATGCATGGATTGAGCCATCCCAAGTAAAACCAAGACTCACTCCTCCAAAAAGAAGAAACCAGTCTGGTGGTCCTTGGCCATAAATAAGCTAAACAACAGAAGGAGGAAACTACTACATGATAGAGCAAAATTCCAAAAAGGAAAGGCTTCACTGATCATTATTAGCAAGAAACTATGATCGCTCATAAAATCATCCAAGGCCAGTTTCGAAAGAAAAATTGCCAAGGACTCTAAAGAAAACCACAAAGCCTTCTTTAGCTATATCAAAAATTTAGGTGGCAACTCTCAGATATACTCTGAGCTAGTGCAAAAAGGCAACAAATACACTGAACCAACTGACATTGCCAACGTCCTGGCGGACAAGTTCAGTGCAAACTTCACCCCCCCACCTCCAAAAGGGCCCGTGTCCATCCCAGAAGAATGCAGAGCTCCAGACATCACAGACATGCAGGTTAAAACAGCCCTTTCCAAAGCTAAGAACATAGCATCAATGGGACCGGATGATGTCCCAGGCTGCATCTTACATGAGCTCCAAAAGGAACTAAACCCTCACCTAAATTCACTGTTCAGTCTCAGCCTTACCACAGGCTGTGTACCCAAAGAATGGCGTACAGCAACAGTCATCCCGCTCCACAAAGGTGGTGCCACAACTATCGCCCTATAAGCCTGACCAGCCTGGTCTGCAAAGCTATGGAGTGAATTATCATGGAACTCATAAACAGAGACATTGGGATCCTCCAGATACTGGACCCTACCCAATTTGGTTTTGTTAAAGGCAGATATTGCATCCTAAACCTAGTTGACATCTTTGAAACAGTTACCAAGGCCATAGATGAAGAGAAGGTAGTCCACAAAGCCTACCTGGACCTCGCTAAGACCTTCGACACCATTCCCCACTCTGGCATCATAGGCAAGCTTACCAGCTTGAACATTAACCCCTATGTCACAAGATGGGTGGCCAACCGGCTCACGGATAGAACACACATGGTCAGAGTTCCGGGTGCCATGTCCGACTCTAAACCAGTCACAAGTGGCGTCCCACAGGGCTCGGTCCTGGGACTCCTCCTGTTCATATATACTTCTCTGAGGTACAGGCTAGCATGGGAGGACTATAGCTGACCAAGTTCGCAGATGACTGCAAACTGGGGGCCATAATCGACTCTCCGGCTGACACAGACATCCTCCAGAAGGGTCTTACAGAGACAGATACCTGGTGTCAAAACCATGGCCTCAAGCTGAATGCCAAAAAATGCATAGTCATCCCCTTTGGAAAAAACAAAGTGCCCACAGATTACCACATAGGTGGTAATCCACTAGGTACGGAAAATGTAATTAGGGACCTGGGGACCCAGGTAGATAGCAACCTCTCCTTTGATAATCACATTGCCAAAGTGGTTAGAAATTCCTTGTATGTAGCCCACCTACTCATGAAAGGGTTCACCTCTAGATCAAGAGAGGTCATTGTGCCCCTCTACTCATCACTCATTAGGCTCATAATAGAGTACAATGCCCCATTTGGTATGTACCTTACTCGGCACATGCAACAGCTGAAAAGACCACAGAAGTACCTCACCAAGAGGATTGTGGGCCTGAATGAGATGCCCTATGCAGCTCAACTGAAGAAACTCCAGCTCTACTCGGTTGCTTACTGCCTGCTCAGAGGTGATCTATGCCTGACGTATAAGGCCATGTCCAACCCGGAATTAATGGGCATGCTCCACGTCAAGAAAACCAAATCTCTTAGAGCCACACACACCAGTGAATTAAACCTCAGCACAACAATAAACAGGACATACTGGAGGGATATATTCCTGGCCCAGAGACTACCTTCGCTGAATAGAATCCCAGTTTATGTTAGGCAGAGCCCCTCGCTGACTCTCTTCAAGAGGAATCTTGACGAGTGGATGGGAAATCGTAAATTTACCCCTGGGATCACTTCAGTGGCCCTGCTAGACAGAGGCCCAGAAAACTAATTTAAAAGGGAGGCAAAAGCCAACACATTCTGGCTAGGCTTATAAATGCCCTTGGGCAGATAGCCTAGTACCTACATATGAACCTATGAAATAATTATAACAAATTAGACATAATATAAAAACATTAGTTAAGAATTGCTACAAGTTATATGACAATCAGTTAATTTTAGACAGTTGGTAGGGAAATTAAAGGCAAGTTAGTCTAATACAAACAGGAACTGCAGTATGAATTGAGGGAAAAACAGGCTTATGGTATATTTAGAGAGAAAGTCAGAGAAACTAATCTGATAACAGTAAGGAAGTAAGTGAAGAAGGGAGACTAAGGAGGTATAAGGAATGAAAAAGTACAAGCTCACATTTAGGGAGATAGTTTTTCCTGGTTTTGAGCAAAAACCGAGCCAGATTTTAGACAGGAGTCTTTCAGAATGGTTTTGAAAGATGGGAGGGAGGGTATAGTCCTGATGGGTACAGGTAAGGAGTTCTATGCCTTAGCTACCTAGTACGAGTACAGACAATGGCCAACAGATTTGATAGGTTTATAGATAGACATGAGTTTTAGTCACTAGATCACAACAACTGACTGGGAACATAGTTGTGTACTGGAACGGCGTTTGGTTTACTGGTGCCCTAGCCAAAAGGTCTCCACAGTGCTCCCCAACACCACCCTCTTCCCACATCCTGGTCTGCCTACACCATCCAGATTACTGGAAAAGTGCCCCTGCTAGAGCAGCGCCCTAGGCAGCTGCCTAGTTGGCCTAGGCCTAAGACCACCATGTAGAATGTTTTTTTGCGCAGGGCAGCCAGATGGATGCTGAGTAATTTTATGAAGTTGTGTACACGTTACTTGATGAGTCAGTTCTAACCAGTTTTAGGCTTTTTAGTGTTATATAGTTATAGACACTGCGGTGGTGGTGCTGCGGTAGCGTTGTCGCCTCACAGTAAGATGTTGTCCTGTTCAATTCTCAGCAAAAGCATCTTCTGTGTGGAGACATGCGTGAATGGGTGTACCTTCTTTAAAGGTTGTGTGTCAGAGCTGGCAACTCGGTACGTAAAAATCTACTGTCAATCATTAGCGGACCCGAGTTCCGCTGTGGTGACCACTAACCAGGAAAAGCCAAAAGATACAACAAGTCTTATATAGTTGTAGGTTCTGAAAGAGGTATTTGCTGCAAATGTATCAACTTTTTTATTGCATTGCACAAGTTTTAATTTTTGTGAAGCCTGAAGGTTAGTAAGGATGAGAGTGCCATAAAGAAGTGTGGGGAGGAGATAAGTAGTGGCAACTGTAGTTTTAGTTGTGTTGGTGAGAAAGTTTTTGGCTCTGTAAAGCATCCCAAGTTTTTGATTATTTTTTCTCATGTAATTTTGTATATGCAGGTCGAGTGTAAGATTAGCATCCACTGTGAATCCTAATAGTTTGCTATGAAAAGTAACTTCAGTGATTGCATAATCAGGAGAGGACTTTAAATTTTGTCTTTCATGAGAAAGGGATTTGGGGGAAAAAGTAGTAGTTTGGTCTTTTTTGGGCTGAGCATGAGTTGTGAGTTACAAAGTCATGTTTCAGTGGCTGTTAAAGCTTCCTGAGTAATATTTTGGAGGTGTACCGTGTTGACACATGAGCAAATGAGAGTAGAATCATCTGCATATTGTATTAGGGTGGCCTGTTGTGTGGAACTTTAGAGGGTGTTGGTGAAAATGTTAAAGAGGAGGTGGACCAAGGATAGAGCCTTGTGGTACAGCAGTGGTTACTAGGAAGTAAGGAGAGAGTGTGGAGTGCCATTGGTGGACCAGGGATAGAACCTTGTGGTACAGCAGTGGTGACTAGGAAGTATAGAGAGATTGTAGAGTGCCATTGGTGGACCAGGGATAGAACCTTGTGGTACAGCAGTGGTGACTAGGAAGTATAGAGAGAGCGTGGAGTGCCATTGGTGGACCAGGGATAGAACCTTGTGGTACAGCAGTGGTGACTAGGAAGTATAGAGAGAGCGTGGAGTGCCATTGGTGGACCAGGGATAGAACCTTGTGGTACAGCAGTGGTTACTAGGAAATAAGGAGAGAGCATGGACTGCCATTTCACTGACTGATGCCTATTGGACAGGTAGCTTTTGAACCACAGAAGGATGGGTTGAGAGAGACCTAGTGAGGATACTTGAAGTAGAAATTTGCTGTCATTGAATCCCACATTGACACAAATGTTCTCCAGGAAGGGCTGACACAGATAAACAACTGGTGTCAGAGCCATGTACTTAAACTAAATTATTTTATTATTTTATTTTATTTTACATTTGTTTACTGGGAAAGTCTGACTGGGCAAGAAGCCCATTTTCAGCAGAGGCCCAGGGAGAAAAGTTCCATTATAATGCATTTAATAACACTTATAGCAATAGTCTTTAACTAACAATAGAGAAATAAGTATTGTTCAGGGAATAAAGAGAATTTACAAACAGTACTAAGGAAAATTACATAGCGGGATAAAAATAAAAAACATGTCAACATGAAAAAATAATACTGTATACAATATGTCAATATGTTTACAGTCAAACGTAACATTGTTACTATTCTAATAAAAAACATATTTCACCAAACAGTCCATTTGGGAGTATTTCAGAAGTGAGCAAAGTGGAAATAGCTAGTTCAATATAAGAGGGAGAGAGAAAGGAAAGGAGATAAAGAAAGCAGTGGGCAGATTAGGAGTGGAGGGGTACAGTGTGGATTAGAAGATGTAGAGACAGCAAGTATTGAAAGGTCATCCTGGTGTAGTGCAGGAGCATGGCCAGATGTTTGTTAGGTGGTCAATAAGAAGTAACTTGAAACTGGAAGTATTAGTGGTGCTCCAAATGTGTTGGGGAATGGAATTCCAGTTTTTGGATATCTGGTTAGAGAAGGTAGATTCCCAATCCCATTGTTAGCCTTAGTGACTTTTAGAAGGAGTTAGTCAGACGATCGCAGCATTCTAAAGCTGTTGTATTCCTGGATTAGGTTTTTGGGTGCAGGGCAGTTACTGAGTTTGTGGAGTAAGGAGTTGGCAACAGCGAGTTGGTTCAGGGAAAAAAGATTAAGTAGTTCGATCCAGTTTAGTTCATGAAGGATGGCAGAGCAGTCGTGAGATCTGTAGGGATGACTCATAGCAAATTTTGCTATTTAATTGTAACATGACTCTAATTTCTTTATATCAGATTTTCAGAGGTTAGTGAATATGGGTGAGGTGTAAAGAATGGTAGAATGGAGGAGAGTGCTCGCTATGTAGTGTCAGGTGTTATAAGTAAGGTAAGGCCTGGCTCTATAAAGTGTTCCAAGCTCTATATGGACCTTTTTTATGGATAGTGCTATGTGTTTATCAAATTATAGGCAGTTATCTATTGTTACCCCAAGGTATTTGGCGTGTTCTACAGGTTCGATTTTGGTTTTGTTGGAGGAGTATATGGTGAAAGGGGTAAAGAGGTGCTGCGTTTTGGTATTGGAGAATAACATTAATTTTGTTTTCTTAGGGTTCAGCATCAACTGGTAGTCTGATAGATAGTTTTCTATATCTCTGAAGGATGTTTAGGTTCATTCTTGGAGTTCTGGTAGGGATGGAGCTGAGCAAATAAGGGTACAGTCATCCGTGTATTGTACAATGCTGACTAGATGGGTGGCTGTCCAAAGTTTGTTTCTAAATATGCTGAAAAGTAGTGGACCAAGGATTGAGCCTTGTGGTATAACTGACACTGGTAGTAGGGTAGAGAGTTCATTTTGCCACTTGACTGCTTGTTGACAGTCAGATAAGTAGCTATGCAACCAAGAAACAGCCGGATGGGAGAGGTTTAGGGGTGATAGTTCCTTGAGTAATTTAGGGTGTGATTTATTTACTTATTTATTTTTATTTATTTACATTTGTTGACCGGGCTAGTCTAGCTGGATACATATCCCTTTTCAGTAGAGGCCCGAGGAGAAAAGCTCCAACATAAGTAAATTAATACATTCAAAATATTCTAAAAAAAGATTAGTTTCACATTACAAAATAAGACATGAAAAAAAAAAAAATAAATTGTGAATAATGTAACGTTTCATTAGAGTAGAAGTAAAAAATAAACAAGTCCTAATGCTTTAGTAGGGTTCATGTGAAGTCAATCAAAACTAAAACAATTGAACATTAGGAAACTTGTTATAGTGTTGTTCATAAGATATGGGAGGGTAATTGTTAAAGAAGGAAGAGAGTAGGAACCAGGGGAGGGGAGAGATGAAAAGTAGATTCGATCAGGCTTTGAGCAGGGGCAAAGCCAATGTATTTTAAGGTGGTCTCTAAGGTGTTTTTTAAAGATTAGAGAGGATGAGAGTGAGGTGAGTGTATTAGGAAGTTTGTTCCAGATTCTACCCACAACATTGGAGAAGAGGGAATCGCCTGCTTTGTTATTAGAAGGGTTGCTGGCAATAAGAAGTTTATTAGCTGAGCGTAGTGTTGAAAGATTTTTATAAGGGGAGATCAGATTAGTGAGGATGGGAGTATTAGAAGGATGGTGCAGGATTTTTTGTGCAATCACAAGTTGATTGTATTGTAGTTGGTTTTGTAGTTCTAACCATCTGAGTTGTTTAAGGTTAAGGCAGTGATGAGTTCTGTATGGAGAGCCAGTGGCAAATCTGGTTATGTTATTGTAGCTAGTTTCAAGTTTGGTGAGATTATGCTTTGATAGATTGGTGTAAATGGCAGAAGCATAGAAAAGGGTGGAAGTAAGGTGAGTCTGGGCTATGGATTTCTTAGCTAGAGGTGTAAGGAAGGGTTTTATTCTATACAGGGAGCCTAATTTTTTATTAACAGTTTTTATAATATTATTAACATGGGCATCGAAGGTGAGGTTATGGTCAATAGTTATGCCAAGTAGTTGAGCAGTAGAATTAGGGGAAATGCAGGTTCCATTGTCAGAGGTAATAGTGAAGTGGAACTGAGGAGATTTTATGGTGGGAGTAAAGAGTAGTAGCTTAGTTTTCTTAGGGTTAAGAAGAAGGCAGCGTGATACTGTATCGAATGCCTTAGACATGTCAACAAAGATGGAGGATACAGGGTGACCCTTGTTTCTAAGCTCATTGATAATTTTGGTGAAACTTATTAAAGCAGTTGTGGTGCTGTGCTTTGGTCTAAAGCCATGTTGGGTACTGGAGAGCAGATTATTGCTTTCTAAGTAGTCAAGGAGTTGTGCATGTACACATTTTTCGAGAATTTTGGCCAGTGGTGGGAGTATTGCTATTGGCTGGCAATTTGAAAAGCCAGCAGAGTGGCATCCTTTGTGCAGAGGGATGATATGAGAGATTTTCCAGAGCTTAGGGATGTGTTGTTCCAATCTGGACATGTTGATTAGGAGATGGGATAAGATATGGAATCTGTTGCCAGTTTGAGATATTCTTTTAGGAGCTGGTCAACAGTGGTGAATGTGGGTTTTAGTAGAAGTGTTTTGATGGTGCTGGTTTGTATTGGTCTGATGGAAAAGGAACTGGGGCTAGGTTCTGAGTCAGTTCGGTATTAATGGGAATGTATTGTTGTCATTTTTTACAAGGAACAGTATTGAATTTATGAAGTGCGAATTAAATTGTGATTCTATGCTTTCTTTGGCATTTATGGTGGTAGGATATGGTGCAGCAGTCTCACCAGGACTGAGGATCTGATTTAAGAATGACCAGAATTTTGGGGGGCTATTTTGGTGATTTTGTTCGGTTGAAATGTAATAAGCTTTTTTATCATTTCTGATTTGTTTTTGGCATGGTTTCTAAGTTGTCGATAGGATTCATAGGAAGTTTGTTTTTTGATCATAGGGTCATAGGAAGTTTCTAGGCTATTGACCCTGAGGGCCTTATAAGCCTAGCCAAGAGTTTAACCCATGTTTAGACAAGTCAGCACCCAAAGCACCTGCCCAGCAGGGACACAGGTGGAATCCCAGGGGTGTAATTTCTGTTTCCCATCCAGTTATCCAGGTTGCACTTAAAAAGGGATAAAGAACTACTCTGCTTGATGTGGAGAGGGAGTCTATTCCACAGATGGGGGAGTCTCTGGAACACAAATCTGTCCCACCAACGAGTCTTATTGATATCACATACCAGGTTGAGGTTGCGCATGCGGGTTACTCGAGTGGAGCTTGACTTGCAGATATGCAGCAGTCTCATCAAGGCAGGGTCTGAGATTGCTTTTCATGCCAGGCAGAAGTCACCTCTGAGGAGTCTGTATAAAACTGAGTAGAGGGACATGGCTTTCAGCCTATCTGTGTAGGGTAGATGTTTGAGGCCCTGGTAAGGAACCTCTGTGGTCTCTCCAGCTGTTGCATGTGCTTTGTGAGGTACATACCAAAGTGGGGTGTTGTACTCAATAATTGGTCTTATAAGGGAAGAATACAATAATGTTATGACCACATTTACCCGGATGAGATACCCTTACTTAAGAGGTGGGCCATATAGAAAGCTTTCCGTACAATGGAAGCAACATGGTGATCAAAAATCAAGTTGTTATCAACCTGAAAGCTGTGGAGATGCTGGGGATTGAACCTAGGTCATCATACATGCAAATCATGGTCTCTACCACTGAGCTACATCTCCTCACAGTTGGTCTCCTGATATTGAGACCGGGCTCTGTCTCTCTGTTTGAGGAGTCCCATAGTATCCTTAGTTAGCCATGGGAACCTCTATGCTTTAACCTGGATCTTTCTAAGGGGGGGGGGGGGGTGTGCTTGAATATTTAGTATATCTAGGAAAGTATTATTGAAGTCTTTGACTGTAGAATCCATGTGTAGGTGTTTTGGGGGAGGGGTCCAGTCACATTGTTTAAGAAGTGAATTGAAGATTTAGAGGAGAATTTTTTTCTTCTACAAACATGTTTAAATATGATGTTTTTATGAGGGCATGTCTGCTTCCTAAGTAGGTAGGTGAGGTGATGGTCACTGAGACTGTATGGGATGTATCCAGTGAGGTAATCATGTTAGTGACCAGTCAAGGATAGACTGCTTTTTGCTACGTTTGTTGATTCTGGTTGGGGCAAGCATTAATTGAGAGAAACCATAAAGGTTAATAAATTTGGTAGGGTATACAGAGGAGCAGGAGGGCCAGTCTAAGTTAAAGTCTCCTATTATAATAGTTTCCTGATTGAAAGTTGAGGCAGGCCAACAGAGAAGGTTCTCGATAGTTGAGGGATTGTTACCTGGGGGGATGTAGGTGACAATAATTATAATTTGATTTTTGGAGTTCAGGTAGAGATGTGAAATTTATGTTTCAGAGTTTCTGAGGTCTAGATGTTCATTAAGAATGGGTTCCAATTTGAGTGTGTGCTTGCATATTATGGCTATGCCACCATCGTGTTTTTGAGTTCTATCAAGTCTGTGTAAGTTGTAACCCAGGGTTAGAATTTCAGTATCTTTTATTTGGGAAGTGAGCCATGTTTCAGTTATGACTACAATGTCTGCAGTGTACAGGGTGAGAGTTGAGTGAAATTCATGAACCCTGTTTAGGATACTCCTCGGGTTCATGTTTAATAACAGGAGTTCAGAGCTGTTGTGTGTCAGGTCACTGATGCTGTGAGGTGTTGTGCTATGTGGTGTAAGGGCAGTATGTATATGAGGGCCTGTACTGGGATATATGTCTCCACACAGTTGTTGTGTGTCAGGTTACTGATGCTGTGAGGTGTTGTATTGTGTGGTGTAAGGGCAGTATGTGTATGAAGGTCTGCACTGGGATATATGTCCCCACAGAAATACGTGCGTTATTTAGGGTAGTAATTTGCAAATTATAGGATATGTGATGTTTTGAATGTAAGTCTGTGTATCTGAGTGAGTAGAGTTCTATGTGGGAGCTATTAAGGAGGTGAGGTGATATGACTATGCTCATTAATTTATAGTTTAGTGGAGTACTAAATGGGTTAGTGGGAGTGTAGATTCTTGTGACGTGTTGTTTGTGATAAGAGGTAGTATGGGAAGTTAAGATAAGTAGGCGAAGAAGAGATATCTGTTGAAGTAGCATACTTATGGAGTATAGACTATGACTGGCTATGCTTAAAGAGTTTGGATAGGCTTATTGTTTAGGGAGCGTTTTTAATGGTTAGATATAAATCTGGGCATAGCAGGGGGGGTTTTGATTTGCAGGTAGAGTAGGGGAGCAGAGTGAGCCCAAGCATTGCGAGGGAGAATGCAGCGGTTAGGACCTTGTCAGGAAGACCATGACAAAGACAAAAACAAGAACAAGGAAAAACTATCAGCAACCCTATTTGAGCAGGTATGTTATGTGAGGTTGCCTATATTTATTTATTTATTTTATTTACATTTGTTTTCCAGGAAATTCCGACTGGACACAGGTCCTTTTTCAGCGGATGCCCGGGGAGAAAAGCTCCACATCATGTACATGATAAATAGAGATACAAAGTTGCAGCAATAGTAAACAACATTGCAGGTTGTTGGCTTTAATACAATAACAAGATATTGATTATCAACAGTATATACGGTAAATGTTGCAAGTTAAGATAGTTTCTTGTCGTTTACAATATTAGTAATAATGTTGTCAGACAAGATTTTAAAGAATGTAAAGACAACTAGTTAATTCTGACTGTGGTTAGTAGTGGCGATAGTATAGTTGGGTTAAGAGTCTAGGTGGGGTTGGGTAAGGGTGGGGGTGTTAGTCTGGATTAGAACAAGGACAAAGCCAGTGCAAATTTAAGTGGAATTTAAGCACAGTCTTTAAAAGGCTGCTGGAAGGTAGAGTAGTTATAGAGGGTGGAAGATTGTTCCAAAGTGTAGATATGGTACATGAAAATGGGTCTATATTATAACATTGAAGTCTTAAAACTTTGAATGTTATAATATCGAACCCTATGCACTGAACGCTGAAAATAGCGAAGCTGCAGAATATCGAATACTTTCCTAGGGAAAGTATTTGGTGGGCTGTTTCTGCAGCTTTGCTATTTCCTCTATTGTGGAGCGAAGATTATGGACCAGGTTAAGGTAAGTGTGTGAACAGATCAGGATAAGGTGAGTGTGTGATAGTTAGGGACCTTAGGGTTAGGGAGCGGGTAAGGTGAGTGTGTGATAGGGACCTTAGGGTTAGGGAGCGGGTAAGGTGAGTGTGCGATAGGGAACTTAGGGTTAGGGAGCAGGTAGGGTGAGTGTGTGATAGGGATTTAGTGTCAGGGAGCGGGTAAGGTGAGGGTGCGGTAGTTACGGACCTTAGGGTTAGGGTTGGGTTAAGGTATGTGGATAGCTAATAGTGTATGTATGGTTTAGTGTAGGGTTTTGTGAAGTGTATGTGCGTAGATTATTTATTTTGGTGTACTTGTGTTGTGTGTATGTTTGTCAGAACAGCAAATTTTTTCCCTGGGAAAAAATTCACTATTCTGAGTGTTCGATGTTATAGTCTTTCAATCGAAATGGTTCAATATTATAACATTCGAAGTTTTAAGACTTCGATGTTATAATATAGACCCCATGAAAATATGGCTTCTCCTGCTGAGTTTTTGGGTTTGATAACAGTGAGTTAATTTTTGTTGCTTGATCTTGGGGGCCTAGTGGAGTGATAGGGCTGGAGAAGGGTTTGAAGGGAAGAGATGTTATGGGGGTGGCTAATAAGTTTATGAGCGAGGGTGGGTTGATTAAAGTGAAGGATTTGTGAGAGTTCTAGTCAGTTTAGTTCTTTAAGGGAAATACAATGATGGCTGCAGTAGGAGGTTCCAGTGGCAAATTTAGCAATTTTATTGTAACAAGCATCCAGCTTGTTTAGGTCTGTCTGTCTAAGGTTGGTAAGTATGGGGGGATGCGTAGAATAGGGTGGAGATTAGCTGGGAATTGGCAATGGAGATTCTAGCCACCATGGTTAGGAATTGGCGGCTTTGATATAATGCACCAAGTTTCTTGTGAACTTTTTTTATTGTGAGAGATATGTGGGTGACAAATCTAAGTTTGTTGTCTATTTCCACACCAAGTAATTTTGTGTGTTTTGATGGGGAGATGATGGTATTGTCTTTGGCAAGAATGTTGAAGTGGGGGGTGTTTTGGGTGGCTTTGGAAGGTTGGAACAGGAGAAGTTTCGTCTTACTTGGGTTGAGTAGGAGCTGAGCATTGGATAGCCAGCTTTCTACAGAAGAGAGTGATTCCTGTGTGATTTGTTGTAGTTCTGGTAGAGTGGGGGCAGAGCAGATGCGAGTAGAGTCATCTGAGTACTGTATAAGAGATGCTTGTGTGGTGGCAGTATGTAGGCTCTTAGTGAAAAGTGAGAATAGCAGAGGGTCAAGGATAGACCCTTGGGGAACTCAGAGAGTAACTGGGAGGCGAGGTGATAGGTTATCATCCCAGATTACTGATTGCTGGCGTCCATGTAAATAGCTGTGGAACCAGTTGCAGGCTGATTGTGAGAAAGAGAGGTTGGGGAGAGTAGAAAGTAGTAGCTCATGAGATACCATGTCGAAGGCCTTTGAGAGATCTGGAAATACAGCAGTAGAGAAGAGGCCATTGTTTTTGTGATGAAGTACAGTGTTGGTGAAGAAGAGCAGAGTAGAGGTAGTGCTGTGATATGGCCTGAAACCATGTTGGGTTTTGGAGAGGAGATTATTAGCTAGGAGGTAGTTGGAGACCTGGGTGTTGATACATTTTTCAAATAGCTTGGAGAGAGGGGAGAGGATAGCAATGGGGCAGTAATTGGAGAGGTCGGTGGAGGAGGTGCCTTTGTGGAGGGGAATGATGTGGGATATTTTCCATATCGAGGAAACATAGCCTTCTGTTATGGAACGGCTGATTAGAATTGAAATTGGGTAGGCTAGTGTATCAGCTGCAATTTTCAAGTATTCAGAGGTGAGGTTGTCAGCTGTGTGTTTGGTGGGTTTAAGTTTTGACAATAGTTTTTTTATGTTGGGGGTGGGTACTGAGGTGAAGAAGAAAAGAGGAATAGGGGGTTTAGGTTTAGGAGTTGGGGGGGCTGTTGTAGGGAAGTGTTGCTTGTTTAGAGATGTTATAGTTTCAATGAAGTGTTTGTTGAAGGATTCAGCAATACTGCTGGAGGAGGGGGGAATGGACGGCTGGGGGGTATCAACCTTCCCTGGATGGAGAATAGTGTTAATAGTGGACCAGAATTATTTAGGGTTGTAGTTGATAGAGTTTAGGGTGGATTTATAGTAGAGGGATTTGTCTAATTAATTTTATATGCTTTTTGGCTTTATTGTGCAGTTCAAGGAATGATTGCCTATCTGAGTTATTTTTTGTTAGTCGCCAGTGCTCCCAGGCCTTATCTCTGGATTTCATTAGGGTTCTGGTGGTCGTTTGTAACCATGGGGCACTCCTGAATCTGACTTTGGCATTTCTTACAGGAGCATGGGTGTTTAGGATGAAGAGGAAGGTACTGTTGAAGAAGTGGACAGCCTCATCTAGGTTGAGGTACTTTAGTGGTGACCAGTTAATATTTTGCAGGGAGGAGATGAAGGAGTTGGGGGTGAAGTTGGACTTGTTCCGTATTCGCCTGTGGATAATGGGCTTCAGACTGTTAGTGTGGTGCCGAATTAGGAAAGTGGGGGAGTGGTCACTAAGACTGTCAGGTAAGCAGCCTGATAGGTAAGAGTGAGGGGCTTTGTTGGCTAGGATCCAGTCAAGTAAGGTATGACTGTTAGATTTTTTGTTGATTCGGATAGGGGATTGGATGAGTTGAGTGAACCCATGGAGATTAAGGTGAATGGTTAGGAGATTGTTATTACAGGATAGCCAGCTATATTAGTAGCTTTCCCCAATTTATAAAGTATTCCCACCCCTTATGTTCCCTCAGCTAGAATGCAAGGACTGTGTGTTAGGTCTGTAGCTGAAAGAAAGAGGAGAAAGAGAGTCAAATGTTTTTTTTTTGGCTAAAAAAGTGGAACTGAGGAATGATAGATTATGTTGTAATTCTATGACATGGTGGCGACTACCTTGGAGGGGTAATGAGCAGTACACTGTTTATTGACTGGCAAAGATTTTTAGAAGGAACCCCTGGTCTAAAATGTCACCTACGGTTTAGTTGCAGTAGGGAGGGGAGCAATGGGGAACCATTCCTGCTAGGTGTGTACACCACAGTATTTAACCTTAAATGACCAAGGGTCTTTCTTGTATCTGCACACCTGAATAGGAAAGTAGACTGGGTCGTGATTTCAGCTCTGATGCACTTCTTTGTATTGTGTTTCAGCTTGTGCTATGTAGAATGAGCCTTTAGCATAGACATGGTTGGGGGTACAGTTCACAGTGCATAGGAGAATGCATCTAGGAGACTGGCGAGTACACAGCCCACAGAATGGAACAGAGGAATGCAAATGCCAAGAAATTCATAATAGTATCTTTTGGGAAGTCATCTACCCCTAGTAACTATCATATTGACAACACATCCCTTAGAGATGTCCCAGTAGTCAAGGACTTTGACTCACATAGACAGTAATCTTACCTTTGACCATCATATGTCTATAGCAGTGAGGAAATAATTTTATGTTGCGCAACTTACAAACAAAGGTATGGCATCTAAGTCCAAGGAAGTCATTGTTCCACTGTATCCAGCATTTATCAGACCTATCATTGAGTACAATGCCCCCTTTGCTAAGTACCTAACCAGGCATGTCCAACAATTGGAATGCCCATAGAGGTTCCTCACTAAAAGAATACAAGCGTAAGTAAAATGTCCTGTACAGACCACCTCAAAGCCCATCTCTGTATTCTGTCTCCTACAGGCATTTGAGGGGAGCTCTATGCCTGGCATACAGAGCATTGTCATACCCCACTCTGATGGACTTCCTGCATATCCACAAAACAAACAGTATCATAATTACCCATTCCAAAGACTTAAACCTTGCCTGTGATATAAATAGGACCTGCTGGAGAGACAGGTATGTATCCCAGAGACTACGCCATCTCTGGAACAGGCTTCCCATCCATGTGAAGCAGAGTTCCTCCCTAACCCAATTCAAGAGCAACTTGAACAATTGTATGGGGAACAGGAAATTCATCCCTGTTTTGGCACCTATGTCTCTAATGGACAGAGGTAACCTGTAAATGGTTCATCTCCCAGGCCCATGCTTACACCTATCAAGGGTATCAGAACTTGTCAGAGATTTGGGATGCATGGCTAGGCTTAAAAAGGTCCTTGTGGTCGCTAGCCTAGTAAACATCTATGAACGTATGAGTGTTAGAGAATCCCTTAGAAAATTTGGAAAATGAGGGCCTTTATCATCTTACTTCATTTATTATACTATGTCCTCTCTGCAGCACAGGAACCAAAAAAATAAATCTCTGTCCAGAGGAGAATTGAAAATATAATTTTTCCATCATTTGAGAGGTTCTGATAACACAGCCAGGCAAATATCCTTTAAACAGTCCTAGTAACCATAGCCCTGTAAGAAGTATCACTAGAGGCATACATACATCTCAACTGTACAGATTTTTGCCGAATGCCCAGATTTTTGCCTCATTTTTTTAGCATGATCTTCATAAAATTTTGGTTTTCTGGTAAATTTTTGGCAAAGCATTGAGAAATGAAGTCAGGAAAATAAAAACAGGCATTTGAATTTTAGATTTCATTTCCTTCAGAAAATGTATGCTAATGCAAAACCTGTTATTCTATCAACTTTCTAAGTTTGTAAGAGCAGTATTTAAAATGTTTCCCTATTTTTGGGCCTTTGTGCCCCCATTATTTATGGCTTTGTCCAGATTTCTTGTTCTAAGAGGTTGAGAGGTATGGAGGTACACACACACACACACACACACACACACACACACACACACACACACACACACACACACACACACACACACACACGCACACACGCACACACGCACACACACACACACACACACACGCACACACGCACACACACACACACACATAGAGTAAACAATGAATAGTAACTTGTACAATAGAAAAAAACTAAGTTATTTAAAGCAGATTTTTCCTAACAACAAGAAACTGCAGATAAAACATTCCTCATACTTTCACAATTAGAATAAGCTTTAACATATATGCCAAACATTTAAAATTATGAAAATCAAAGTTGCAGAAGCATGCACTTTCTTCCCATACTTATCAATAATCTTCCCATCCTTATCAGAAAGAGGAGGATTGGAATTAACCAAATGTTTAGCAGAAGTAGGATTAACTAAATCTAGAGCTGCTGGGTCAGATCTGAAATGAATATATAAAAACTTAAAAGATTGAGGAACTATATTCATTCTGTCTATCTTTTTAGAAAGGCTGACTGTCAGGAGAATTGCAGGCAGTGACACACATCCTCCAAAGCTCATGAAACTGGAAAAATGGGTGAAGGTTCTAGAAATTCATTCTCTAATATGTCATATTTTCAAAGAGACTGAGAATCCTCAGTGTTTTCATTGTTCGCCTACTGAAAACACTGGCACATTCTGGAAATAGTCACAGAGAAGGATAATCCCTCACAGGGAGAATCAGAACTGAGCTCTCCTCTGAGTCTGAATCAGAACTCTGACAAGAAAACCTTATATTGTCTCTTCATCTTTCTGCCCAGATTCAGAGTCTTGAATCTCTTCTGGAAAAAGAGGACCCCAACAGATGCAGAGGTTGTGGCTAACCTCCAGTCCACAGTGGCAGTAAGTGCTACAGCAGAGGAATCTGCAGTAAAAAGATGGTATTCTGAGGAACTAGCTTTGGTCACAGCAGTCACTCACCTATGGTTGAGGCAAATTGCTAGCCTGCTGTCGTGACAAAGGCTATTAACTTTTTCCTTCTGTGACTGGAAGAAGGACCAGCTGTGGGACCAGTAGTTCATTCAATGGTCAAGCCAAAAATGGTACCTCTTTCCCAGAGAAAACAAGCAGCATAAGCCAGTAAAACTTTAAAATTATTAAAAGTCTGTTTTTCTAGCAAAAACACAATAAAAAGCACTTTAAAACAATTTACTAGCCCCAAAAGTAAAATGACAATTTCCCCACAGGAAAAAGGTTTTCAACAACTTTTAGCAACTTTAAAACTGACAAGAAAAAAATGCTCTCCCAATTAAAAGTGAAATTAAGTTTCATGACAGTCCATGAAAACAGTAACTCTGAGCTAAAAAATAATGTTACTAAGCAGGAAGGTACATTAAAACAATAAATAGTCTAGAAGGTTTTCCCCAAGGGAAATTATCTGGCTATAAAAAGAACAGTGCAAGCTGATCACTGATGTTTGAAATCCCACAGAGGAGCACTCCATTCAATGGCAGGAAAGTTCTGAAGCTCCTCGCATTCCAGTTGACCAATGGTTTGGGTGCATGAAAGGTGCCCTGAAGCTTTGGAAGCTGGTTGTCTGTTATACCTTGTGCAGGATATAACCCATATAGCTAAGGCTTCTGCAGCAGTGATGAATATGATGAACATATAACTACTACGATGAATCACTCAGCATGCATTAATGCCTTATTATAGGCATTTCCTTGGGAGCACATGGCTAATTAGCAGAGGCCATTGCCATGGAATACCTCATTAACATATAGATCTTCTAAGAAGACAGCCCTCTGCTGTGATATTACAGACCCTGTAGAATCACTGGGTAGGGCCTTTTCCTGAATCAGAAAGGGCTACCACTAGTGGGGAAATATCCGGGTCAGGGCTTCTTCTAGTAAAAGCCCTTTCTGAATCCCAGTGGTTGTGGGATATGTCTACATGAATACATTCTCAGTCACTGAAAACTACAAGAACCAAAACTCCAACCACTGACAGAACTTAATCAACTGCACATTCAGTCACATCTAGATAAAAAAAATAAATACACACATATATATATATATATATATATATATATATATATATATATATATATATAGGGGCACTTGGGCTACACCTCCAACCACACCTGCTACTTATATATCACCAATCTTAGATAACACAACAGTGGGAAAAAGGGAAAAGTCCCTGATTCCCACTGTCCAAAGATCCTGCACCATCCCAGCCCTGCATGTTCAACAAAGTGTGAACTGACCAAAAAATTCACAAGATTCACACTACAGCATAAACAACATTCAAGTAATTGAACTGCAACAGTTCAGGCTAATTTGAAGGAAGCCCTCACAATTAAAACACTAAAAACCAAAGCAAGTTACAACAACCACAAAAATACAATCAAAACAAGTTAATATAGCCAGACTTAACAGGACTGAACAAAGCTGAACTCTACGAGTTAAAAACGCAATTGAAAAGAGTTATGCTTCTGAAGTTACATCAGTTAGAAATATGGTAAATGGGATTTGAAATAGCACATGAGATTATAGTTCTGCAAAATCCACTAGTTATGGCACCCATATGTAGCAGTGTCCTGGAGTTATGGCACCCATATGTACCAGTGTGCTGGAGTTATGGCACCCATATGTACCAGTGTGCTGGAGGTATGGCACCCATATGTACCAGTGTGCTGGTGTTTTGGCACACATATGTACCAGTGTGCTGGTGTTATGGCACCTATATGTACCAGTGTGCTGGTGTTATGGAACCCATATGTACCAGTGTGCTGGTGTTATGGAACCCATATGTACCAGTGTGCTGGTGTTATGGCACCCCTATGTACCAGTGTGCTGGTGTTATGGCACCCATATGTACCAGTGTGCTGGTGTTATAGCATCCATATGTACCAGTGTGCTGGTGTTATGGAACCCATATGTACCAGTATGCTGGTGTTATGGAACCCGTATGTACCAGTGTGCTGGTGTTATGGAACCCATATGTACCAGTGTGCTGGTGCTATGGCACCCATATGTACCAGTGTGCTGGTGTTATGGAACCCATATGTACCAGTGTGTTGGTGCTATGGCACCCATATGTACCAATGTGCTGGTGTTATGGAACCCATATGTACCAGTGTGTTGGTGTTATGGCACCCATATGTACCAGTGTGCTGGTGTTATGGCACCCATATGTACCAGTGTGCTGGTGTTATAGCACCCATATGTACCAGTGTACTGGTGTTATGGAACCCATATGTACCAGTGTGTGGGTGCTATGGCACCCATATGTACCAGTGTGCTGGTGTTATGGCACCCACATGTACCAGTGTGCTGGTATTATGGAACCCATATGTACCAGTGTGCCGGTGTTATAACACCCATATGTACCAGTGTGCTGGTGTTATGGAACCCATATGTACCAGTGTGCTGGTGCTATGGCACCCATATGTACCAGTGTGCTGGTGTTATGGAACCCATATGTACCAGTGTGCTGGTGCTATGGCACCTATATGTACCAGTGTGCTGGTGTTATGGCACCCATATGTACCAGTGTGCTGGTGTTATGGCACCCATATGTACCAGTGTGCTGGTGTTATGGAACCCATATCTACCAGTGTGCTTGTGCTATGGCACCCATATGTACCAGTGTGCTGGTGTTATGGAACCCATAATGTACCAGTGTGCTGGTGTTATGGCACCCATATGTTCCAGTGTGCTGGTGTTATGGCACCCATATGTACCAGTGTGCTGGTGTTATGGAACCCATATCTACCAGTGTGCTTGTGCTATGGCACCCATATGTACCAGTGTGCTGGTGTTATGGAACCCATATGTACCAGTGTGCTGGTGTTATGGCACCTATATGTACCGGTGTGCTGGTTAGAGTAGCTTCAAAACAGTTTGCCTACATTTTATTGCAGCAAGTTTTTCAACCCAAAATTTCAAAAATTAAACATGAAAAATTGTGAGTCAAAAACACAACAAAATCTCTTTTTATAGGGGCAGTCCCCCTGCACCTTCCTAAATTATGTATACCAATTCCATTGTTACACCTCAATGGAGGAATAGGGCAAAATTCCTCATAAATCTCTATGCCAGCTTGCACAATGCAACACATTATGGTGAAAGTCACCACAACACTACATTTAAACTAAAGTCACTCAACAACCTATGCTTCTACCAGCTGTAGCCATGCCCTTGTAAACTACATCTCAATGTGAAGTGCTACGTGGTCGGACTGGGACCTACAAATTGCATAATAAATCTTTAAAAAATCATATTTTGTTGTGTTGTAGATATTATTAATCACTCTCTGTGGTTTATGAATCCCGCACGTGTCAGGATGGATGTTTAAGAGGGGCATGTGTCAATGATTTAACTAGATATTACAGCTACAATTCTAAGTGTTTTATAAACTGGCACCAGAAACTGGAAAAAACAAATGCCAGAGATTTCAGAAAGGTTAGGTATACTTGCAAACCTAACTAACATAAACATCTGGCTGTGTATCAAAATTAATTTCTCAGTTTTGTCTTCTGAAGTATTAGTCTCTTGTCTGTGTCCACAGTAATTTTGACAAAAGATTTGGATGGCATAAATCAGGATTTCTGCCTTATGGAAGGAAAACAAAATGGTGGTCTGGGTGGGTTGAATGGAGTCTAATGAGATATTTAAGCATTATGTCATAAAGCCTGTTGTATGAATGACCATATATCAAATGCTAGTACCTCTGAACTGTCCAGATTTTTGCTTCATATTTTTGATCTATTCCTCATAAAATGTGTGGTTTTCTGATAAATCAGTGAGGATTAAGGTCACTTAATATTGACATATATTTGAGTTAAAGACTTCCTTTCCTTCAGAAAATGTATGCTAACAAAAATCTTGTTATTGTAGCACCTTTCTAAATTTATAAGAGCAATATTTAAAACCTGTCCCTATTTTGGGGCTTTTGTCCCCCATTATTTTAGACGTTTTCCAGATTTCTCTCTCTAAGAGGTTGAGAGGTATGTGATACAACCACATGTAGTATAAAGATAATAACAGGTACCACGCACCTTTGTGAATCTGGAAAGGCTCAAAATTACACACTCTGTCATACTTTATTACATTTAGTTTGTGTTTAATACAGATTAAAGCAAACAAGAATAAATACAATGCAGTTAGTCCTAAATATCATCCCTTTGGCACATTCTACACTCAGCACACCTTATCTACCTGTTTTAAAAAACTGATTCCAGTCGCATTCAGTAAGAGCTGTCCGCAGCTCTGTGGAAACAACAAGTTTAAATGGGTGAACTGTTTCTGTCTGTCACTGACCACAGTGGAATCCTGGACTTAAAGTACCTAGTTTTAGGCCATAATCACAACTACACTCATTTGAGGGTATAAACTGAAAGATCTGAAGAGATTTTTAATGTGTAAGTTAGGTGTTGGCAGAAGACATTACCTGAGTTACAGAGGTCTCTAGATGTTTTTGTTTTAGTATCTTCTAGTCATTTTGGTAATGGAAATTGCATTGTTCATGGGGGTAGGATTTCTAAAGTTTCGAGAATAAACTGATCCTTCAGAGGAGGAAAAACACTTTTATAACTTCTATTCAAGTTGGACTTTTGAGTTAATTCCCTTATATTCTGAAATTTGTTTACATCCTACAGACTAGTAAATGATAGTCTGAGCCACCATGAAAGACAGTAGACAAGTCAGAACTGTTAGGTCATTTAACTATGCATGACCAACATTGTAGTATAATATACATCCCTGCATTTTAATGCCCCTTTGGTATTGCCTTCCAGTATATCTTTTTTGTGCCTACTGTAGAAAATACAACAAGCTACCCAAAGCTTTTAGCACCAGTACTCAGTTCATCCATAGTAGAAAAACAGTAAAAGAAGAACTCATTTATTAAAGTTCATTGGTACCAAAATAATTATTTATTTATTTACTTATTTAGCTATCTATTTATTGACATTTGATTACCAAGAAAGTCTGGGTAGAAGCACATTTTCTGTGGAGGCCTGGCGAGAAAAGCATTACAAAATATTTTAAGAACAATAATTTTACAATCTTCAAAAATAAAATAAAAATATATGCAGTTTAAATAAACATTATTACTCTAATTACAGACAAAAATAACTACTTTACCCTTTCCTTCGACCTCTGCATCAGTAACAAAGGGACAGCGCAATCTTTTACGTTTTCTTTTGGGCTTTTGTACGTCTACCTGGAACTGCTTTTTCATCATCTCTTCCTCGGCTTCGACTTTCATGAATCTAAAACAAATAGCAGAGAGACAAAGTCCCATTTCATTGCCAGCACAAGTCACTCAGGCCTCATGTCATTGCATCTTCCACTTTTATCTGAAATCTTGTTCTTCTCCATAACCTACTTAATGCTGATTTCTTTACCTCACTTTGAGTAGTTGCACATAGGTAGATAAACATTTCACAAGGATAAACTGTAACGTCCTGACCAAGTGTAAACTTCATGGGATTCTACCAGAATATGTATTCACAAGCAGTTGTCACTGGATTCCAGAATTAACTACAGCTGCTACACAGGGGCTTCAGTTTTACCCTGAGCTTCCATGGAGTAAATGTGCATGTGCTACATATGTCACTTGCTCTGAAGAACAACATAGAATGGAGCAACAGGTATCATATTACATACTAATGCTTATAAGAACACCCAAATGGAGCAACAGAGTATTATATTACATACTAATGCTTATATGAATACCCAAATGGAGCAACAGAATATTATATTACATACTAATGCTTATATGAACACCCGAATGGAGCAACAGAGTATTATATTACATACTAATGCTTATAAGAACACCCGAATGGAGCAACAGAGTATTATATTACATACTAATGCTTATAAGAACACCTGAATGGAGCAACAGAGTATTATATTACATACTAATGCTTATATGAACACCCGAATGGAGCAACAGAGTATTATATTACATACTAATGCTTATAAGAACACCTGAATGGAGCAACAGAGTATTATATTACATACTAATGCTTATATGAACACCCGAATGGAGCAACAGAATATTATATTACATATTAATGCTTATAAGAACACCTGAATGGAGCAAAAGAGTATTATATTACATACTAATGCTTATAAGAATACCCAAATGGAGCAACAAAGTATTATATTACATATTAATGCTTATAAGAACACCTGAATGGAGCAAAAGAGCATTATATTACATACTAATGCTTATAAGAACACCCGAATGGAGCAAAATAGTATTATATTACATACTAATGCTTATAAGAATACCCAAATGGAGCAACAAAGTATTATATTACATATTAATGCTTATAAGAACACCTGAATGGAGCAAAAGAGCATTATATTACATACTAATGCTTATAAGAATACCCGAAAGGAGCATCAGAGTATTATATTACATACTAATGCTTATACGAATACCCGAATGGAGCAACAGTGTATTATATTACACACTAATGCTTATATGAATACCTGAATGGAGCAAAAGAGTATTATATGACATACTAATGCTTATAAGAATACCCTTAGCTATTACCTGGCAAGGCATAAAGTTGATACAAACCTCTTCCTCACCACAACCAGTGCCACCTATAATTATCTATCTGTCTAGTGAAACAATGTTTGCCTCTCTATGCTCAGTGCTCCCTATTAGATTTAGGGCTGACTTTCTCATAGAATCCTAGCTATTCAAACCCCTAGTCAAACACACCTTCTGTCCCCTAGCAGCTAAACTAATTATGCAACCTTTCTTTTACAGCCTTAGAACTCACAGCCACTCTGCCGGGACACTGCAAGTCCTGCACCAAAACTAAACTCCGTTGTGCAGATTACCATCAATCCCCTTTTTCCAGTTTTCTGCATGGGGTCAGGGTATCAGTCAGCAGGCAGTTGTTGGCATCTTTCGTGATTCAACGTATTCTTCTACCATCTTTATTTTTATTGAATTTATTTACATTTTGTTGACTGGGTTAGTCCCACTAGGCCGATGGCCTCTTTTCAGGGGAAATCCCATGTAGTATTCATACTGACTAAGGGAAATTTGGCCAGGACACTAGGGTATATCTCCAACTGTTTTTAATAACTTCCACCGGATATTTTGCATCCACCTGAGCTACCATCAGCTCAGGCAGATGTGGCCTCAGTTTGACATCTCATTCAAAGGACCTCACCTTCATGGGGGGAGAACCTGCCCCTTATGCTGTATTGCAGTGTCAGTATTTTATAAAATGAATCCATCTACCTGGATGTGAGAATAGAACCTACATCCTTCTGCACTAAAGGTAAGTGTGCTACTTATTAAGCTACTGAGCTATTTAACAGTTATGACTGAATTTTACAGTTCTTTTCTCTGATACAAGACATCCTCATTTCCTCTAGGCTTCCATCTATCTCTCCCAAATCTTCTTCACGATATTATCTTCTGCATTCCTGCACACATGCCTGAACCACCAAAATCTGTTCTCTTCTGTTGGACGTTGCCTGCAATTGAATTCTCATTTCTTCATCTGTCCCACAGTGTGTCAGGCACTTTATGTCCATCACCTATATCTTACACAACTGCTCTGCCTTCACTGCCCAGGTGTCTGTACCATACAGTAAGACTGATTGCACCACTGTTTTGTACACCTTACTTTTCAGCTTCTTTGGTGTTCCTCTGTTATATAGAACCCCTGATATTCTAGTCCAGTTGGCTGCAGTCCCTTTTTTTCAAGCTTTGACCTCCTCATTCAGACTTCCCATTTCCTTAGCCACCCAACAGATACCTGAAGCAGTTAACCTGTTATTTTCCCCTCCAGCTCACATTCTTAGCTTCTCCTGATTTCTCCCATTTGCTGCCATTATAACTGTCTTATCTGTACTCAGTTTCATCCCACGTGCCTTCAGTTTTGTATTACATTCCCCTATCCTTTGCTGAAATTCTTGTTCAGAGTTTGCCTGTAATGCCACATTATCTGCATACAGCAGCTTTGTTGGTCACTCCCTTCTGACCGGATTGCTAATGTAGTCCATCACCAGTATGAACAACCTCATTCAGAATTCCCTTCTCCTCAGTCACCCCTCTCAGATACTTGACGCTGTTAACCTGTTCTACTGTTTTCCTTTTTATCTCAATTTTCAGCCTTTTCTGATTTCCCCATTAAGTACCATGACTGCTATCTGGTCTCAATTCACCTGCATCCCATGTACGTTCACTCTTGTAATTTTTGTTCAGAGTCTGCTTGTGCTGCCACATCATCTGCATACATCAGCTATGTTTGTCAGTCCCTTCTGACCAGTTTGCTAATTTAGTCCATCACCAGTATGAGCAGCAGTGGGCATACAGCTGAGCCCTAATGCACACCCACTCCCACTGAGTACCCCTCTGTGAGGCCAGACACTGTTTGTACTCGAGTTACTGGGTCCCTGTACAAAGCCTGCATTAATTCTGTTGATGTTTCTGGAGCTTTGAACTTTGAACCATTGTAAAACTGACCAAATGAACTTTCCTGGGATATTGTCAAATGCTTTTTGCAAGCCTAGGAATGACCAATTAAATGATGTCCTCATCTCACGCTTCTTCTCTATCGTCTGTCCGACTGCAAACATCAGGCCGTTTGTGTTGCATCCTGATGTAAATCTGAACTGTCATTTCCCATCTTACTTTCTACTACTCTGTGTGTTCATTTATCAGTTACCCTCTCTAGTGTTTTCATGCAGTGTGACAGGAATTTGATATCTCAATACTGCTCCACTGCTGTGTGTCCCCTTTGTCCTTACACACTGCTACTAGAATGTAACTTTCCATTATACATTTTAGAGATCACTTTTTCACTACAACAGGTCTTATAAAATAAAAGATATTTCATCTTACCAAAAAATTTAGGACTTAAATAAAGGTCCATCTCCTCTTATCAGCCAAATGCCATTGCCTGTCATCCAGCCATATCACCTAACATCAGTCCCTCTCTCTTTCTCTCTTACTAGTAACATTTTACTGACCCTTATATGACAAGTTCTACTGCCCCAGTCTTCTCACCCACATAATCTTTGCTTAATATAACTTCTCTTTCCAGCTAGTCACAACCTTCGTCTAACATCCTTCACTCCACTTGTAAAGTAAAAACCACAAAACAGATGAAAAACAAAGCCTCAGTATTGCAGCAAAGAACCCACAAAGTCAGCTCTGTAATCAAAATATTTAATACATTAAAATCTAAGAGTTAAGCGCTTTTGTTCCTAAGTTATATCGGATCTTCATCAGAACTAAAAACCATTTACCATGGAATCCAGTAAATAATCTACCATGTTCGATCACATGTTAAAATTAACCAATAAAATCACTTGAAATCAAGATACTTCAATTTTAAAACTGAACTAATGGATACTGCTTCATTAATTCTTGGGTAATTAGTTGCATTTAGCATAATCTGTCAACGCAACTCACAAGCATTGAGATGCTCATCCACGACCCTTCCCTGGATGTCTTTCTTGATTTGTTTAATAACCAAGAAACCAAATGAATGTATTTCGTGTCTGATAAAATGCATAAAAAGGGCATTTGTAGTTTCATTCCACTCCACTCAACTATCATATCATTTCCATTCGACAACACACAGCTGTAATTAACACACACAGATACCTCACTTTTTACATGTAATTTGCCTTGATTTTTGCAAATAATATATATTACAGTTGTAGATAATGTTTATATTTTTATTAGCTGACAATAATATTTCACAGATGTGTATTTAATAGTACTCTTATTATCTCTCACTAAATATAATCTGATTTTCTTTGTATTACAAGGCTGAGACTGAAATTGGTTGCCTGTGATCGGTGCTTTATCCTGGTAAACAAACTTTAAATAAATAAAAATAAAAAGTAAGTGCTAAGTACAGCTACCATTATTCATCCCAAGGTGAAGCCACCAGCATCCAAGAATACCTTTTTATTTATCCTGTCCCTAATATCTTATGTCTCCTTCAGTCAGAAGTGCACAGTACCACATTTAATTTATTTTATTTTATTTATTTATTTTACATTTGTTGACCGGGAATGTCCGACTAGGTTCCACAGAGCCTGTTTTCAGTGGAGGCCCGGGGAGAAACGCTCCAGATGCATGTCTTTGGAATGTGGGAGGAAACCGGAGTACCCGGAGGAAACCCACTCGAACACAGGGAGAACATGCAAACTCCACACAGAAGGCACCCCAGCCGAGAATCGAACCGGAGAACCTCTTGCTGTGAGGTGACAATGTTAACCGCTGCACCACTGTGCCGCCCGTGGTACACATGGTACCACCTACCTGACACAGCTAATGGTATCTGCTAGTACCACTTTCCAAATTCTATTACAGTAGCATCTGCTAGCCTGTAATGTTCCCTCCTATATTTTTCTCATTCAGCGGTTGCTGGAACTGACTAAAACCCCTGCAGTACAGCATTACCAGTTAATTCTATGTCATTACTACAGGAATCTCTGCTTTACCAAAGTGCTTTTCCAAAATATCTAGTTTCCATTGACTGCGACCCCCATCTTGGTTTATTTCCTATACCAAATAATATCTACAAGACCCCAATGTGGTGTCTAGCACCCCTAGATTTTCATGACAAGGGTGTCTCCCAGTGGTGAATAACATTCATCAGGGTGTTTGTTCAGCTGGTCTGTGATGAATCTATCAAAGCCCACTTGTTTAAGTCAAAAGACTGAATGCGTTTCCAGGAAAACAGTTTATAATTTATGCAGAATGTTTGGTGAAACTGATCAAGGTTATAGGGGCTGCAGGAGGCATGTAGGATGTAGGCAGCTTTATATACCATATAAAATACTTTGATCAGAATTCCGTTGGATTGACTTATGGTCAGAGTGTGAGACTTTTGTGATCAACACACATGTGCAAACACAAACAGTCACTATTGTCAAAAGTGAATTAATTTCAACAATGATACAAATGGTGGGCAAAGCCTTCTGCACCCCCACTAACTTGACGGACTTTGCTTGCATACCCCATACTACTTATGTAGGCTACCTGTGAGACTGATCTATTCCAGGGAAAGGAAAAATCCACAAGATACCTTAATCTCCATCTCCAAAAAAAATGGCATATTAGTGCTTGCACATTGAGACAACATAGTCTATTAAATTCCCCTTTATCCATAGCTAATATAACTACCTTCATTGTAATGTTGTAACAAGCCTTGGAATAAGTTATAAACCCTTCATTAGAAGCATATTTGGTGAGATATTGGGGTGGTATCAATATGTATCAGGTATGAAAGGGTGGTACAACCATAGACTAGGCAGAGTTGGCTGAAGATGGGGTACAGAGATGACACTACCTTCTAGCAGTGAAATATCACCAACTCTGTGTGCCCACAAGTGTGTGTGTGACCTTCCCTAGAAGAACTGAGCATGACACCCCCCTTCATTCTTCCCCTCCTCAGCCTGGCTCCGCCAGTGTTGGGGCTGCTAATCAAACTCTGATTGCCTGGGTCATAGTCAGGGTTTCATCCTTCTATGCCACACAGCCAGGCATCAAAAGAATCTGATGTCTGGTGACTCAGCTTCATACCACATCCATGGATATATGTTTTATATATATATATATATATATATATATATATATATATATATATATATATATATATATATATAGGGGGTGATACCACCTGTCTTCCCTTCTCCAGCAAACAACACTTAGGTCATTGTGTACCACCACTTTTTTAGATTGGCAGCCAGCAGGGCCTGGAACATGGTGCACCATCCCATACTCCAGCCCTTGTCACCAGAACCTGGGATGTTGGGTACAACTTCTACAACCCATCCTCAGTCCCCAGCACCTCAGGCATGTTGATACCACCCAATACTCCATTTCCAGCTACGGCAGAATTTAATTTTATATAGTGTATGTAAGCAGGAGTGTGCAGGAAAAGTAATATTTGAATGAAAAAGTGATGGCTGTGAACATGTGCAAGACTGTGTTATAGCGGTTGGTGTGAGTCTGCATGTGTTTGTGGGTTAGGGTTACAGTAAGGGTTAGGTAAGGGGATAGATTCAGTGTTGTGCAGGTGTTCATGGGATAGGGTTACAGTAAGGGTTAGGTAAGGGGATAGATTCAGTGTTGTGCAGGTGTTCATGGGTTAGGGTTACAGTAAGGGTTAGGTAAGGGGATAGATTCAATGTTGTGCAGGTGTTCATGGGTTAGGGTTACAGTAAGGGTTAGGTAAGGGGATAGATTCAGTGTTGTGCAGGTGTTCATGGGTTAGGGTTACAGTAAGGGTTAGGTAAGGGGATAGATTCAGTGTTGTGCAGGTGTTCATGGGTTAGGGTTACAGTAAGTGTTAGGTAAGGGGATAGATTCAGTGTTGTGCAGGTGTTCATGGGTTAGGGTTACAGTAAGGGTTAGGTAAGGGGATAGATTCAGTGTTGTGAAGGTGTTCATGGGTTAGGGTTACAGTAAGGGTTAGGTAAGGGGATAGATTCAGTGTTGTGCAGGTGTTCATGGGTTAGGGTTACAGTAAGGGTTAGGTAAGGGGACAGATTCAGTGTTGTGCAGGTGTTCATGGGTTAGGGTTACAGTAAGGGTTAGGTAAGGGGATAGATTCAGTGTTGTGCAGGTGTTCATGGGTTAGGGTTACAGTAAGGGTTAGGTAAGGGGATAGATTCAGTGTTGTGCAGGTGTTCATGGGTTAGGGTTACAGTAAGGGTTAGGTAAGGGGATAGATTCAGTGTTGTGCAGGTGTTCATGGGTTAGGGTTACAGTAAGGGTTAGGTAAGGGGACAGATTCAGTGTTGTGCAGGTGTTCATGGGTTAGGGTTACAGTAAGGGTTAGGTAAGGGGATAGATTCAGTGTTGTGCAGGTGTTCATGGGTTAGGGTTACAGTAAGGGTTAGGTAAGGGGATAGATTCAGTGTTGTGCAGGTGTTCATGGGTTAGGGTTACAGTAAGGGTTAGGTAAGGGGATAGATTTGGTGTTGTGCAGGTGTTCATGGGTTAGGGTTACAGTAAGGGTTAGGTAAGGGGATAGATTCAGTGTTGTGCAGGTGTTCATGGGTTAGGGTTACAGTAAGGGTTAGGTAAGGGGATACATTCAGTGTTGTGCAGGTGTTCATGGGTTAGGGTTACAGTAAGGGTCAGGTAAGGGGATAGATTCAGTGTTGTGCAGTTGTTCATGGGTTAGGGTTACAGTAAGGGTTAGGTAAGGGGATAGATTCAGTGTTGTGCAGGTGTTCATGGGTTAGGGTTACAGTAAGGGTTAGGTAATGGGATAGATTCAGTGTTGTGCAGGTGTTCATGGGTTAGGGTTACAGTAAGGGTTAGGTAAGGGGATAGATTCAGTGTTGTGCAGGTGTTCATGGGTTAGGGTTACAGTAAGGGTTAGGTAAGGGGTAGATTCAGTGTTGTGCAGGTGTTCATGGGTTAGGGTTACAGTAAGGGTTAGGTAAGGGGATAGATTCAGTGTTGTGCAGGTGTTCATGGGTTAGGGTTACAGTAAGGGTTAGGTAAGGGGATAGATTCAGTGTTGTGCAGGTGTTCATGGGTTAGGGTTACAGTAAGGGTTAGGTAAGGGGATAGATTCAGTGTTGTGCAGGTGTTCATGGGTTAGGGTTACAGTAAGGGTTAGGTAAGGGGATAGATTCAGTGTTGTGCAGGTGTTCATGGGTTAGGGTTACAGTAAGGGTTAGGTAAGGGATAGATTCAGTGTTGTGCAGGTGTTCATGGGTTAGGGTTACAGTAAGGGTTAGGTAAGGGATAGATTCAGTGTTGGATAGATTCAGTGTTGTGCAGGTGTTCATGGGTTAGGGTTACAGTAAGGGTTAGGTAAGGGATACATTCAGTGTTGTGCAGGTGTTCATGGGTTAGGGTTACAGTAAGGGTTAGGTAAGGGATAGATTCAGTGTTGTGCAGGTGTTCATGGGTTAGGGTTACAGTAAGGGTTAGGTAAGGGGATAGATTCAGTGTTGTGCAGGTGTTCATGGGTTAGGGTTACAGTAAGGGTTAGGTAAGGAGATAGTTTCAGTGTTGTGCAGGTGTTCACGGGTTAGGGTTACAGTAAGGGTTAGGTACCAAGAGAGTTCCAGAGTGCTGCAGGTGTTCATGGGTTAGGGTTACAGTAAGGGTTAGGTAAGGGGTAGATTCAGTGTTGTGCAGGTGTTCATGGGTTAGGGTTACAGTAAGGGTTAGGTAAGGGGATAGATTCAGTGTTGTGCAGGTGTTCATGGGTTAGGGTTACAGTAAGGGTTAGGTAAGGGGATAGATTCAGTGTTGTGCAGGTGTTCATGGGTTAGGGTTACAGTAAGGGTTAGGTAAGGGGATAGATTCAGTGTTGTGCAGGTGTTCATGGGTTAGGGTTACAGTAAGGGTTAGGTAAGGGAGTAGATTCAGTGTTGTGCAGGTGTTCATGGGTTAGGGTTACAGTAAGGGTTAGGTAAGGGGATAGATTCAGTGTTGTGCAGGTGTTCATGGGTTAGGGTTACAGTAAGGGTTAGGTAAGGGATAGATTCAGTGTTGTGCAGGTGTTCATGGGTTAGGGTTACAGTAAGGGTTAGGTAAGGGATAGATTCAGTGTTGTGCAGGTGTTCATGGGTTAGGGTTACAGTAAGGGTTAGGTAAGGGGATAGATTCAGTGTTGTGCAGGTGTTCATGGGTTAGGGTTACAGTAAGGGGTTACAGTAAGGGTTAGGTAAGGGGATAGATTCAGTGTTGTGCAGGTGTTCATGGGTTAGGGTTACAGTAAGGGTTAGGTAAGGGGATAGATTCAGTGTTGTGCAGGTGTTCATGGGTTAGGGTTACAGTAAGGGTTAGGTAAGGGGATAGATTCAGTGTTGTGCAGGTGTTCATGGGTTAGGGTTACAGTAAGGGTTAGGTAAGGGATAGATTCAGTGTTGTGCAGGTGTTCATGGGTTAGGGTTACAGTAAGGGTTAGGTAAGGGGATAGATTCAGTGTTGTGCAGGTGTTCATGGGTTAGGGTTACAGTAAGGGTTAGGTAAGGGATGGATTCAGTATATGTGCAGGTGTTCATGGGTTAGGGTTACAGTAAGGGTTAGGTAAGGGGATAGATTCAGTGTTGTGCAGGTGTTCATGGGTTAGGGTTACAGTAAGGGTTAGGTAAGGGGATAGATTCAGTGTTGTGCAGGTGTTCATGGGTTAGGGTTACAGTAAGGGTTAGGTAAGGGGATAGATTCAGTGTTGTGCAGGTGTTCATGGGTTAGGGTTACAGTAAGGGTTAGGTAAGGGATAGATTCAGTGTTGTGCAGGTGTTCATGGGTTAGGGTTACAGTAAGGGTTAGGTAAGGGGATAGATTCAGTGTTGTGCAGGTGTTCATGGGTTAGGGTTACAGTAAGGGTTAGGTAAGGGGTAGATTCAGTGTTGTGCAGGTGTTCATGGGTTAGGGTTACAGTAAGGGTTAGGTAAGGGATAGATTCAGTGTTGTGCAGGTGTTCATGGGTTAGGGTTACAGTAAGGGTTAGGTAAGGGGATAGATTCAGTGTTGTGCAGGTGTTCATGGGTTAGGGTTACAGTAAGGGTTAGGTAAGGGGATAGATTCAGTGTTGTGCAGGTGTTCATGGGTTAGGGTTACAGTAAGGGTTAGGTAAGGGGATAGATTCAGTGTTGTGCAGGTGTTCATGGGTTAGGGTTACAGTAAGGGTTAGGTAAGGGGATAGATTCAGTGTTGTGCAGGTGTTCATGGGTTAGGGTTACAGTAAGGGTTAGGTAAGGGATAGATTCAGTGTTGTGCAGGTGTTCATGGGTTAGGGTTACAGTAAGGGTTAGGTAAGGGGATAGATTCAGTGTTGTGCAGGTGTTCATGGGTTAGGGTTACAGTAAGGGTTAGGTAAGGGGATAGATTCAGTGTTGTGCAGGTGTTCATGGGTTAGGGTTACAGTAAGGGTTAGGTAAGGGGATAGATTCAGTGTTGTGCAGGTGTTCATGGGTTAGGGTTACAGTAAGGGTTAGGTAAGGGGATAGATTCAGTGTTGTGCAGGTGTTCATGGGTTAGGGTTACAGTAAGGGTTAGGTAAGGGGATAGATTCAGTGTTGTGCAGGTGTTCATGGGTTAGGGTTACAGTAAGGGTTAGGTAAGGGGATAGATTCAGTGTTGTGCAGGTGTTCATGGGTTAGGGTTACAGTAAGGGTTAGGTAAGGGGATAGATTCAGTGTTGTGCAGGTGTTCATGGGTTAGGGTTACAGTAAGGGTTAGGTAAGGGATAGATTCAGTGTTGTGCAGGTGTTCATGGGTTAGGGTTACAGTAAGGGTTAGGTAAGGGGATAGATTCAGTGTTGTGCAGGTGTTCATGGGTTAGGGTTACAGTAAGGGTTAGGTAAGGGGATAGATTCAGTGTTGTGCAGGTGTTCATGGGTTAGGGTTACAGTAAGGGTTAGGTAAGGGGATAGATTCAGTGTTGTGCAGGTGTTCATGGGTTAGGGTTACAGTAAGGGTTAGGTAAGGGTTACGATTCAGTGTTGTGCAGGTGTTCATGGGTTAGGGTTACAGTAAGGGTTAGGTAAGGGGATAGATTCAGTGTTGTGCAGGTGTTCATGGGTTAGGGTTACAGTAAGGGTTAGGTAAGGGGATAGATTCAGTGTTGTGCAGGTGTTCATGGGTTAGGGTTACAGTAAGGGTTAGGTAAGGGGATAGATTCAGTGTTGTGCAGGTGTTCATGGGTTAGGGTTACAGTAAGGGTTAGGTAAGGGGATAGATTCAGTGTTGTGCAGGTGTTCGTGGGTTAGGGTTACAGTAAGGGTTAGGTAAGGGATAGATTCAGTGTTGTGCAGGTGTTCATGGGTTAGGGTTACAGTAAGGGTTAGGTAAGGGATAGATTCAGTGTTGTGCAGGTGTTCATGGGTTAGCGTTTCAGTAAGGCTTAGGTAAGGGATAGATTCAGTGTTGTGCAGGTGTTCATGGGTTAGGGTTACAGTAAGGGTTAGGTAAGGGGATAGATTCAGTGTTGTGCAGGTGTTCATGGGTTAGGGTTACAGTAAGGGTTAGGTAAGGGGATAGATTCAGTGTTGTGCAGGTGTTCATGGGTTAGGGTTACAGTAAGGGTTAGGTAAGGGGATAGATTCAGTGTTGTGCAGGTGTTCATGGGTTAGGGTTACAGTAAGGGTTAGGTAAGGGGATAGATTCAGTGTTGTGCAGGTGTTCATGGGTTAGGGTTACAGTAAGGGTTAGGTAAGGGGATAGATTCAGTGTTGTGCAGGTGTTCATGGGTTAGGGTTACAGTAAGGGTTAGGTAAGGGATAGATTCAGTGTTGTGCAGGTGTTCATGGGTTAGGGTTACAGTAAGGGTTAGGTAAGGGGATAGATTCAGTGTTGTGCAGGTGTTCATGGGTTAGGGTTACAGTAAGGGTTAGGTAGGGATAGATTCAGTGTTGTGCAGGTGTTCATGGGTTAGGGTTACAGTAAGGGTTAGGTAAGGGGATAGATTCAGTGTTGTGCAGGTGTTCATGGGTTAGGGTTACAGTAAGGGTTAGGTAAGGGGATAGATTCAGTGTTGTGCAGGTGTTCATGGGTTAGGGTTACAGTAAGGGTTAGGTAAGGGGATAGATTCAGTGTTGTGCAGGTGTTCATGGGTTAGGGTTACAGTAAGGGTTAGGTAAGGGGATAGATTCAGTGTTGTGCAGGTGTTCATGGGTTAGGGTTACAGTAAGGGTTAGGTAAGGGGATAGATTCAGTGTTGTGCAGGTGTTCATGGGTTAGGGTTACAGTAAGGGTTAGGTAAGGGGATAGATTCAGTGTTGTGCAGGTGTTCATGGGTTAGGGTTACAGTAAGGGTTACGTAAGGATAGGATAGATTCAGTGTTGTGCAGGTGTTCATGGGTTAGGGTTACAGTAAGGGTTAGGTAAGGGATAGATTCAGTGTTGTGCAGGTGTTCATGGGTTAGGGTTACAGTAAGGGTTAGGTAAGGGATAGATTGAGTGTTGTGCAGGTGTTCATGGGTTAGGGTTACAGTAAGGGTTAGGTAAGGGGATAGATTCAGTGTTGTGCAGGTGTTCATGGGTTAGGGTTACAGTAAGGGTTAGGCAAGTGGTTAGACTCAGTGTTGTGCAGGTGTTCATGCGTTTGCGTTACAGTAAGGGTTAGGTAAGGGATAGATTCAGTGTTGTGCAGGTGTTCATGGGTTAGGGTTACAGTAAGGGTTAGGTAAGGGGATAGATTCAGTGTTGTGCAGGTGTTCATGGGTTAGGGTTACAGTAAGGGTTAGGTAAGGGGATAGATTCAGTGTTGTGCAGGTGTTCATGGGTTAGGGTTACAGTAAGGGTTAGGTAAGTCGATAGATTCAGTGTTGTGCAGGTGTTCATGGGTTAGGGTTACAGTAAGGGTTAGGTAAGGGGATAGATTCAGTGTTGTGCAGGTGTTCATGGGTTAGGGTTACAGTAAGGGTTAGGTAAGGGGATAGATTCAGTGTTGTGCAGGTGTTCATGGGTTAGGGTTACAGTAAGGGTTAGGTACGGGGTAGATTCAGTGTTGTGCAGGTGTTCATGGGTTAGGGTTACAGTAAGGGTTAGGTAAGGGGATAGATTCAGTGTTGTGCAGGTGTTCATGGGTTAGGGTTACAGTAAGGGTTAGGTAAGGGGATAGATTCAGTGTTGTGCAGGTGTTCATGGGTTAGGGTTACAGTAAGGGTTAGGTAAGGGTTAGATTCAGTGTTGTGCAGGTGTTCATGGGTTAGGGTTACAGTAAGGGTTAGGTAAGGGGATAGATTCAGTGTTGTGCAGGTGTTCATGGGTTAGGGTTACAGTAAGGGTTAGGTAAGGGGATAGATTCAGTGTTGTGCAGGTGTTCATGGGTTAGGGTTACAGTAAGGGTTAGGTAAGCGGATAGATTCAGTGTTGTGCAGGTGTTCATGGGTTAGGGTTACAGTAAGGGTTAGGTAAGGGGATAGATTCAGTGTTGTGCAGGTGTTCATGGGTTAGGGTTACAGTAAGGGTTAGGTAAGGGGATAGATTCAGTGTTGTGCAGGTGTTCATGGGTTAGGGTTACAGTAAGGGTTAGGTAAGGGGATAGATTCAGTGTTGTGCAGGTGTTCATGGGTTAGGGTTACAGTAAGGGTTAGGTAAGGGGATAGATTCAGTGTTGTGCAGGTGTTCATGGGTTAGGGTTACAGTAAGGGTTAGGTAAGGGATAGATTCAGTGTTGTGCAGGTGTTCATGGGTTAGGGTTACAGTAAGGGTTAGGTAAGGGATAGATTCAGTGTTGTGCAGGTGTTCATGGGTTAGGGTTACAGTAAGGGTTAGGTAAGGGGATAGATTCAGTGTTGTGCAGGTGTTCATGGGTTAGGGTTACAGTAAGGGTTAGGTAAGGGGATAGATTCAGTGTTGTGCAGGTGTTCATGGGTTAGGGTTACAGTAAGGGTTAGGTAAGGGTTACGATTCAGTGTTGTGCAGGTGTTCATGGGTTAGGGTTACAGTAAGGGTTAGGTAAGGGATAGATTCAGTGTTGTGCAGGTGTTCATGGGTTAGGGTTACAGTAAGGGTTAGGTAAGGGGATAGATTCAGTGTTGTGCAGGTGTTCATGGGTTAGGGTTACAGTAAGGGTTAGGTAAGGGGATAGATTCAGTGTTGTGCAGGTGTTCATGGGTTAGGGTTACAATAAGGGTTAGGTAAGGATAGATTCAGTGTTGTGCAGGTGTTCATGGGTTAGGGTTACAGTAAGGGTTAGGTAAGGGGATAGATTCAGTGTTGTGCAGGTGTTCATGGGTTAGGGTTACAGTAAGGGTTAGGTAAGGATAGATTCAGTGTTGTGCAGGTGTTCATGGGTTAGGGTTACAGTAAGGGTTAGGTAAGGGGATAGATTCAGTGTTGTGCAGGTGTTCATGGGTTAGGGTTAGAGTAAGGGTTAGGTAAGGGGATAGATTCAGTGTTGTGCAGGTGTTCATGGGTTAGGGGTAGAGTAAGGGTTAGGTAAGGGGATGGATTCAGTGTATGTGCAGGTGTTCATGGGTTAGGGTTAGAGTAAGGATTAGGTAAGGGGATAGATTCAGTGTTGTGCAGGTGTTCATGGGTTAGGGTTAGAGTAAGGGTTAGGTAAGGGGATGGATTCAGTATATGTGCAGGTGTTCATGGGTTAGGGTTAGAGTAAGGGTTAGGTAAGGGGATGGATTCAGTATATGTGCAGGTGTTCATGGGTTAGGGTTAGAGTAAGGGTTAGGTAAGGGGATGGATTCAGTGTTGTGCAGGTGTTCATGGGTTAGGGTTACAGTAAGGGTTAGGTAAGCGATAGATTCAGTGTTGTGCAGGTGTTCATGGGTTAGGGTTACAGTAAGGGTTAGGTAAGGGATAGATTCAGTGTTGTGCAGGTGTTCATGGGTTAGGGTTACAGTAAGGGTTAGGTAAGGGGATAGATTCAGTGTTGTGCAGGTGTTCATGGGTTAGGGTTACAGTAAGGGTTAGGTAAGGGGATAGATTCAGTGTTGTGCAGGTGTTCATGGGTTAGGGTTACAGTAAGGGTTAGGTAAGGGGATAGATTCAGTGTTGTGCAGGTGTTCATGGGTTAGGGTTACAGTAAGGGTTAGGTAAGGGGATAGATTCAGTGTTGTGCAGGTGTTCATGGGTTAGGGTTACAGTAAGGGTTAGGTAAGGGGATAGATTCAGTGTTGTGCAGGTGTTCATGGGTTAGGGTTACAGTAAGGGTTAGGTAAGGGTTACGATTCAGTGTTGTGCAGGTGTTCATGGGTTAGGGTTACAGTAAGGGTTAGGTAAGGGATAGATTCAGTGTTGTGCAGGTGTTCATGGGTTAGGGTTACAGTAAGGGTTAGGTAAGGGATAGATTCAGTGTTGTGCAGGTGTTCATGGGTTAGGGTTACAGTAAGGGTTAGGTAAGGGATAGATTCAGTGTTGTGCAGGTGTTCATGGGTTAGGGTTACAGTAAGGGTTAGGTAAGGGATAGATTCAGTGTTGTGCAGGTGTTCATGGGTTAGGGTTACAGTAAGGGTTAGGTAAGGGATAGATTCAGTGTTGTGCAGGTGTTCATGGGTTAGGGTTACAGTAAGGGTTAGGTAAGGGATAGATTCAGTGTTGTGCAGGTGTTCATGGGTTAGGGTTACAGTAAGGGTTAGGTAAGGGATAGATTCAGTGTTGTGCAGGTGTTCATGGGTTAGGGTTACAGTAAGGGTTAGGTAAGGGATAGATTCAGTGTTGTGCAGGTGTTCATGGGTTAGGGTTACAGTAAGGGTTAGGTAAGGGATAGATTCAGTGTTGTGCAGGTGTTCATGGGTTAGGGTTACAGTAAGGGTTAGGTAAGGGGATAGATTCAGTGTTGTGCAGGTGTTCATGGGTTAGGGTTACAGTAAGGGTTAGCTAAGCGGATAGATTCAGTGTTGTGCAGGTGATCATGGGTTATGGTTACAGTAAGGGTTAGGTAAGGGGATAGATTCAGTGTTGTGCAGGTGTTCATGGGTTAGGGTTACAGTAAGGGTTAGGTAAGGGGATAGATTCAGTGTTGTGCAGGTGTTCATGGGTTAGGGTTACAGTAAGGGTTAGGTAAGGGATAGATTCAGTGTTGTGCAGGTGTTCATGGGTTAGGGTTACAGTAAGGGTTAGGTAAGGGGTAGATTCAGTGTTGTGCAGGTGTTCATGGGTTAGGGTTACAGTAAGGGTTAGGTAAGGGATAGATTCAGTGTTGTGCAGGTGTTCATGGGTTAGGGTTACAGTAAGGGTTAGGTAAGGGGATAGATTCAGTGTTGTGCAGGTGTTCATGGGTTAGGGTTACAGTAAGGGTTAGGTAAGGGGATAGATTCAGTGTTGAGCAGGTGTTCATGGGTTAGGGTTACAGTAAGGGTTAGGTAAGGTGATAGATTCAGTGTTGTGCAGGTGTTCATGGGTTAGGGTTACAGTAAGGGTTAGGTAAGGGGATAGATTCAGTGTTGTGCAGGTGTTCATGGGTTAGGGTTACAGTAAGGGTTAGGTAAGGTGATAGATTCAGTGTTGTGCAGGTGTTCATGGGTTAGGGTTACAGTAAGGGTTAGGTAAGGGGATAGATTCAGTGTTGAGCAGGTGTTCATGGGTCAGGGTTACAGTAAGGGTTAGGTAAGGGGATAGATTCAGTGTTGTGCAGGTGTTCATGGGTTAGGGTTATGGTTAGGGTTAGGTAAGGGGATAGATTCAGTGTTGTGCAGGTGTTCATGGGTTAGGGTTACAGTAAGGGTTAGGTAAGGGGATAGATTCAGTGTTGTGCAGGTGTTCATGGGTTAGGGTTACAGTAAGGGTTAGGTAAGGGGATAGATTCAGTGTTGTGCAGGTGTTCATGGGTTAGGGTTACAGTAAGGGTTAGGTAAGGGGATAGATTCAGTGTTGTGCAGGTGTTCATGGGTTAGGGTTACAGTAAGGGTTAGGTAAGGGATAGATTCAGTGTTGTGCAGGTGTTCATGGGTTAGGGTTACAGTAAGGGTTAGGTAAGGGGTAGATTCAGTGTTGTGCAGGTGTTCATGGGTTAGGGTTACAGTAAGGGTTAGGTAAGGGGATAGATTCAGTGTTGTGCAGGTGTTCATGGGTTAGGGTTACAGTAAGGGTTAGGTAAGGGGATAGGTTCAGTGTTGTGCAGGTGTTCATGGGTTAGGGTTACAGTAAGGGTTAGGTAAGGGGATAGATTCAGTGTTGTGCAGGTGTTCATGGGTTAGGGTTACAGTAAGGGTTAGGTAAGGGGATAGATTCAGTGTTGTGCAGGTGTTCATGGGTTATGGTTACAGTAAGGGTTAGGTAAGGGGATAGATTCAGTGTTGTGCAGGTGTTCATGGGTTAGGGTTACAGTAAGGGTTAGGTAAGGGGCAGCGTCAGTGTTGTGCATGATTTGTGTTGTGTGCATTCTATGTTCCTTTGTCTTGTGCAGTGGCACTGTTAGGGAAAGGGGGTTTATTAATGTAATGTGTAAAGTTAAGAGTTAGGTGCACAGGTAGGATTAGGGTTAGCACACATGAATAAGGTAGGCAGTGGGGCTTTATCGTACAAGCATATTGAACCACAGCATTCAATATTTAATCTCAGCAGTGACCTGTGTGGTGCTATTAGAATGTCTTTGTCTCTAGTGGAGATGGAATGCAATACCTCCTTAATAAAATTATAACATGTTTAATGGCTTCCAGTATGTTGACCTCATTCATAGACTTGACCTTCATATCATTAGCAAACTTACTTAATTGTACATTATTGCCAAGGACAATCCAATATAAATGTTCTGAACAATATGGAGCCCAACACAGATCACTGTGGTACCCCTGTAGCCAGTACTTTTACTGTAGCTAGAACTTTCCAGATTTTAACTTCATTTTCTTTGTACCAGACAATTTCTAATCCAAGTTCTTGCCTTACCAATAATTCTTAAGATCTCATTATGAGTGACACTATTGAAGGCCTTTGCCAAGTCCAGGTATAATACATCAGTTTGTAGACACGGGTTTCAAACTGCCTGAGAGAAACTAGTTCAATTTGCTAGGCAGGAACTCACATTTGAAAAACTATGTTGTTATATATCACTGTTTACTATTAAGGTACCCATCATAAGTTCACATATAGCTCATTAAAACATTTTCCCAGTATACAGGCCATTCTTACTGGAAGACAGTCATCAGGCTTAGCAGGGAAACCTCCTTTAAATACAGGTATAACAAGAGCTTCCTTCCAAACTCTTCAGCACAAAGCCTGCTCTTAATGTTTCATGAAATGCAAACTGCAAGCAGGGTGCATCTTTTTAATTATATTTTATAAGAAAAAGCCATTTAATACATTTAGGCCAGCCACAGTATGTTTTTAATTGTGTTAATAGCATTAGCTATTACTGTACTGCTTATCGAAGGACAGTTTTAAGTGTCACAAATGATTTAATTTTTCTTATACCCATTGGTGTCACCCCTCCTCTGCTGGTAAATGATTTAATAAATAAGTAATATAACTCCCCAGGATCACTAACAGCTACATCATTTACTGCTATATCAAAAGCTAATTGAGAGTCAATGCAATAATTTCGTACGGGTCTATATAATGCCTTTTTATTACTGGCCATATGTTCAGTGAGCCTGGACACTTCCTGTGAAATATACTTGCCATTAAGTATCTACTATTATTTATTGTATTTCATCTCATCTTAAACGTCTTCCATAAGCAATTATTTCTCTTTTTACTAACTCCCTATTTCACTACAAATATGTGTTTCCTTTGTTTTTCTCTGATACTACAGGGATATAATTGCCAATCAGCTTATCCAAATATAGCAAAAAATGTCCCAGGATTCCTCAATATTTATCTTGTGCAGATAAACTAAATATAATAAAAATAATAATATTTCCAGATACTGTATACATGATTCAAACAATTGCATCAAAGCCAGTAAAAACTCCCATTATAACAGTCTATTATAAGTTATGTACTCACCATAACTAAGCATCCGTGTTGTCCATTTTCATTCTTCCTCACTTGTGGGTTACAGATCCAATCCTCAGGTCTGACTTAGCCAAATACTATAGACTTTGGCTCCAACTCTTAAACGCCTTCCTCTACCCATCATTCCCCAGTCTATCCATATTGCCTCAGATCGAGTCTGCTGCTCTATTTCTTAATAATCGATGGTGGACAGATATAGTCAGATAAAAAATATAGGGCTCAAACCTAGAACAGTAGGTTCTGAACACGGTCCAGTAGGTCCATCCAAAAGAAGAAAATGGATGGGGGATGGATGGGAGAGAAGTTGAGAAAGAATGTAAATGTACAACACAGATGCCAAGTTATGGCGAGTACATAACTTATAAAACTGATGATGTCCTTTTTATTCTTCCTCACCTATAAGACAGAGTCCCCAGTTACATTAACCTTGGATGGCCCCCATGGAAGAATATTCTGGAGTCCTGCCAAACCAAAAGAGGCTTTATTTCTAGATGTGATGTCCAATTTGTAATGTGAAACAAAGGTATGAGCCTTGGCCCATGTAGCTGCTGCATAAATGTCATCAATAGATGTTCTTGACCAAAACCTCAAGGATGCAGCCATAGATCTAGAGTGAGCTTGGGAAGGTTTTGACAACACCCTACCTGTCTGAGAGTAAATCCATGAGATGCAGTCTATCAGTCTATGCAATCCATTTAGCTATGGTGACTTTAGAAACTGACTGGCCTAGGCAATTTGGAGAGAAATATACAAAAAGATGGTCTGACTTTCTAAACTGTTTGTCTTGTGGAGGTAAAAAAACATATGTGTACATCAAAGTGGTATAGCACATACTCTCCTTTATTTGCAAAATTTGGAAAGAAAACTGACAAGTGAATGGATTGGTTAATGTTATTTTCAGAAGCCACTTTAGGTAAAAAAGAAGGGCTAGTCCACGGAGAAACCCTATCTTTGTGAAAAATAATATAAGGAGTTTTTGCTGAAAGAGCCTTGATTTCAGAGCTTCTTTTTGCCGAAGTTATAGCTACCAAGAAAGCTGTCTTCCATGACAAAAATTTTAGGTCAGATTTATCTGAAGGTTCAAAAGGTTTTTGTGTCAAACCTTCAAGTACTGCAGTAAGATCCCAAGATGGTGAAAATTCCTTTATTGGAGGCCTTAACAGTAAAATGCCTTTCATAAAAGCTCTACACAATCTAGAGGAAGCTAAGGGAAACAATTTATTCCCTGTGTGGAAATTTGAACTCACTGACAAATGAAGTTTAACTGTAAAAAAAAAACTAGCACCATTCTTGAAAAGATTTGTCAAAAATTGAAGAATAGCCAAACTTGGTGCAGAAAATGGATCAATGTCCTTATCTGACACCCAAATAGAGAATATTTTCCACTAGCTTCTCTAAACTTTTTTCATAAAATCCTTTTGAGAAGCCAAAATAATGTCACAAATTGGGGAAGATTGGGATGTCTAACTATTACTAAAAGTGGAGAAACCATGCTTGAGGCATGAATGTTGGGGTGTTGAATTCATGACAGGTGACAGAGGAAATCCTGAGTAGGTTTCAGTATCATGGAGGATAACAAAGATGAGACCATAGAAAGGGGAACCATATTTGCCAAGACCAGAAGGGGGCAATCAGGATTACTGAGCTCTTCAGCCTGCTTGGTTTCTGCAAACATCTTGGAATTAGGTGAAGAGGAGGATAAGCATAAAGAAGACCAGAGGGCCAAGCGTGAAGAAGATCATCTCTTGGTGACTCCCCATGAGGGGGAAACAGAGGGAAGTACTTGCTACACTTGTTGTTGAGAAGGGTGGCACATAGGTCAAGCAAGGATGGCCCCAACACCTGAAAATCATATTTGCTACCGAAAGATTGACAGGCCACTTGTCAGACAAAAGAATGGATCTGCTTAGTTTGTCTTCAAGCACTTTGGTTTTCCTGGGATAATTAGAAAACAGTCTGATGAGATCGCCTATTCCTAAACCCTCATAGCCTCTCTGCAAAGGGGGTAAGATCAGGTTCCTCCATGTTTGTTGATGTACCAAACTACGAACATAATGTCGGTCTGAATTGCAATAATCCCCAAGGGAAGAGATCCTTGAAATGCCTGAAATGCTAGAAGGACTGCTCTCATTTCTAACACATTGATATGCAACTTGGTCTCTTGGGGGAACACATACCTAGGACATTTCTTCCCAAGAAATGCCCCCCTGACCCCAGTTGAGAAGTATCTATGTTTATTGTGGCTACTGGATTCAGTAGAACAAAAGGCCTGCCCAGAAAAAAGATCATCTGATTTTATCCACCAGTGAATGTGTCACTTGCAAATCAGAGTGAGTTTTAATTGAAAAGAAAGGGGTTGATGTAGAACAGACCACTGTACAGCTAGAATCCATTGGAGAACTTACATAATGAATCATGCCAGAGGAAGTAGTGCTATGGAAGATGCCACTGATCCAAGAGCTCAAAGCATCAACCTCACTGGGGGGAGAAGAATGAGGAAGAATGGTTTGAATTTGATTTCTGATAGAAGTAATGTGCTGGATGTTTAAAGATGTTATTTGGGTAGATGTGTTTAAAACTGCCCCAATGAATTCCAGGCTCTGAACTGGTGCAAGTTTAGATTTGGCAAGATTTATTGTAATACCCAAAGAGAGGCAAATAGTCCCTGGTATCCTGAAGTTGATGCTTGGATGGGGTAGTTAGAAGCCAGTTGTCTAGATATGAAAACACCTGGAAACTCTTCAGTCTCAAGTGAGCTGCAACTACTGCCATGCATTTGGTAAACACCCCGGGGTTGTGTTGAACCCAAAGGGCAGAGCTCTGAATTGGTAAAGACTGGCTCATAGCAGAAAGCGGAGATGTCTTCTTAAGCATCTGTCTATTTTGATATGATAGTACAAATCATGAAGCTTTACACAGCACATCCAATCATCCTTGTGCAGAAAAGGCAGAATGGACTAAACCATGACCATTTGGAACTTTGCTATTTACATACTGATTCAAGTTGCTTAGATTCAAAATGGGTCTGAGGTCTCCTTAAAAGAAGCATGTAAAAATTCTTAATCTTATCTGGTCTGTGGAACCTTCTGGATGACTCATTTATTTCTAGCAGCCTTTGGATTTCCTGTACTGTGGCCTTCTTCTGACTGGGTGTAACACTGGGAAGTTTCTTCCTTTGATGATGAGGAAAAAGGGAAAATAGTACACCATAACCTCCAGATATTATTCTTAGCACCCATGAATCATTTGTGATATTTGTTCTGGTCTCCAAGTGCAAAGATTATCAACCCCTGACTGCCTCCAGAGTAGGACAGTCAGGTAGTACATCAGGAACGGTGATAGGGCCTGTCCAAAAAGGAATCCCTAAAGCCCTGGTTTTGTGGGCCTCCTCTGCCTGTAGGATGATGTCTACCATTAAAAGTTTCCCATTCTGCCTCTAGAGGAATTTTCCCTGCATGAATCCTGGAATGGTCTCTGAGATTTGCAGAACCTCTTTGGTTCCTAGGAAAGATTCACTGAGGCATAGAACATTTGATCCATATGGCAGACTGGGCCTTTCCATCTCTTTCACTGCCACTAATTGTATCCTTTACTGATTGGCCAAACAAGGAAGTGTCATCAAATGGGGCATTAATAAAGGACACCTTAAAAGGCTCCAAAAAGTTGCATCCAGGCATGTCTCCTTATGGTGATGTCTGAGCTGTCTGCTCTTCAGGTACCTTCAGCTGTGTGAGAGATTAACTTCATCAAAGCATTTGATATTGATAAAGGAGTAGCCACTTGAGAGGATGTTCTTTTGAAGTCCTTGACAGACACAGACTCTGAGAAAGTATTTTAAAGTTCTTTAGTCAAATCTCTCTGAAGTTTAGTAAAATTCCTCAAGTAATTCAGTGACCTCAGTGCAAAGGTAGCTGAGGCAAATACATGCTTTCCAAATCTGTTCAATGCTCTAGACTCTCAGTTAGGTGGATGGACAGCAGAACTCTGTTATGCTAGCTCTTTCTTAGTGACTACTGCATCAACTGGGAGTCCTTTGCTCCAGTGGGGTCTGTCTGCAGGTGGTGCCAAAAATTTGTCAGGCCACTTGGAGCTGGGATCTTCAGTATCCAGCTCCTTCCATGCTTGGCAAGAAGTCAGGGCAATGAGTTCATCTGCCGGGGGGTGACTCAAGATGTAGAGAGGCCAGAACCAAACCAAAAGCCTCCAAAAACACCAGTTTTTTAGGAGAAGGGGTTTGTAATGACCTACCACCTTTCTATTTCAGAATCTCCATAGAATATCTCCAAAGAAGATGTCATCCTGTGGTGATCAAGGTGATCCTTCTCTTTCATCAAAATCAGTGTCTTCTATGAGAGACTGCAAGGGGGAATAAATGTATCTCCTTTTACATGTCCTGTTCTGAGGTACCTTCATGGGATGTTCTGGAGAGGTGTCGGAAGAGAGGGGGAGTTCATCTGCTGGAACTGTCTGGAGGTCCTTTGGAAATGGCTGCCCTTATTGAATAGGCCTGACTGATTCAGAGCTCAAAACCAATGGGAGCAAAGGGGTAGGATCCAAAATAAGAGAAGATGGTTCACTCTGGACAGAAAAAGCCCCTTCTACCACCTCAAAGGCGGAGGGTTCAGGAGAAGCCCAGACCCACACCCTCAGAACTGCGGCTTCCAAGGAAAGCAGATCATGGCCACCCCTGGATCTGATCATTGAGGGGAGAATCAGACCCAAACTGTCTAGGGCCAAAGCTCCAAGAAGAAGGGATGGATCCAATAATACTGGAAATGAACCCACCCCCCTCAGATCCAACGCCAACACTTTGGCTCTAAGACCCGTCCTCATCTGAGGGTATCAGACCAGAGCCCATCATGGAAACAGTCAGATAGAAGCAGGAAACTTTCCTTGGATTCCAAGCTGAACCTCTCAGGGATTTTAGATCCTGGGGCTCTTAAACCATGGGTTGGATCAGAGAAGGAGAAAGAATGGACTTTGAGTGTATAGTCATGGATCCAGTTGGAGACAGAGGTGGCAGGAACACCATCTGGATCTGTGCACTGAGAAATTTTCACATCATCCTATTCACATCAGCTTCTGATAAACTTCTGGAGGACCTAGAAAATGCTTTGGAAGAGGGCCTGGAATCTTTTTTCAGCATCTGGAACAATTGTGGTGGAAAGGATGGTGAAATGGGCTTTACACATACTCAGGAGTACGGCTTCTATGAGATGTACTTGGCTTCGGATCCAAAGATTTAGGATCCAGTGTTGATGTCATTGGTGAAGGAGAGAGAGAACTATCAGAGCCAAAACCTTCAGATCTGATGATGATTTTGGATCTGAGGTTAGTCTAAGAGACTTCGGATCCAAAGATTTCAGATTCATAAGTTTTCTAATTTTTTTCCATAGGCTCTAAAGAAGACCTCTGAGATTTCAGACAGGATCTTTTCTTGTCCTCCAAGGAAGCTACTTTGCTGAATTTTGAGGGGGTTTGAGTCCCAGAAGATGAATTAGCAGGAAGTAAGCCTTTCAAAATAAGCTTATTACACCTGTCAGCCAAGGCTCTAGGATTAAAAGTAGATCAGACTGTACAGGCCATATTTAAATGGTCAGGACCAAGGCAATAAACACACTCATTGTGGGCATCTGAGTTTGAGATCTTATGCCCACAAGAAGTGCATTTTTTAAAACCCATAGGTTTGTCAGACATTGTAGCTAGGAAAAACTAGCAGATGACCAGATAGAATACAACTATAAAGATTTTTTAACAGATAGAAAAAAAGAAGATAAAGCTACTAACAATGGTAGTAAAAGGAAATACCTTATTAAAATTAGGTAAAGAAAAGTCCTAACAGTTGTACGAAAGACTACTAAAAATTTAGTAGCAAAAGAATAATGGAAAGATTAGTATAAAGAACAAAAAAAACCCTAATGCCAGTGAATACTAAGAGGAAGGTAGTAAGGAAAAAGTTTTAAAGTTTTGAAGATTATCGAATTTCAGTAAGAAATATACAAAGAAAAGCTTGCTTACAAATGCTCGAGAGTGGAACCTATGTCTAACCACAATAGCAGCAAATATGATCTAAGGCAATGAGGATAGGCTTGGACATTATGAGTAGAGGGATGAACTCAAGACTTGGATCTGCAGTCTATAGTACGCGGCCAAGTTGTATCCATAACCACAAGTGAGGCAGAATGAAAAGGACAACATCAGATTAAATTATTTATAAAATTTCTCTAGTGTCCATATCAGACCTAGAATTGGTTTTCAGGATTATAGTAGATACTTGAAAATAGAAAAATGAGTTTTCTAGACATAGGATCCTGCGTTATGGCAGTACTGTATAAAATCATAATATCATGGATATATGCAATTGATATTGCAACATGTAAAACAATTTGTAAACAATTATGCTTGCAGGAAACTTTTAAAATATCAAATCAAATGTTAAGTAGTATAAACAGAAAAATGATATGGGTATAAGGGTATTAAATAATTATATGTATATGCATTTATATACTCCAAGCAAATCTAATTATATAAATGTATACCAAAGATCTTTAAAATGTTATATAATAAATACCTTCATTAAAAAAGTAGACTTTTCCAATTTTCCTATGTCTCTAACACCAGAGATTATAGAAGGATCTTACAGAGTAAGAATGTTAAAACTGAGCAAAAATGGACTGCCTTATTGATTCAGTTGTTTTAAAGGATCTCTAAGATTTTAATAACTCTCATAGTTAATAAAGGTAGTATAAAATCAGTTGATTGGTTATTGATACAAAATATTAGTCAATTTGCATTATCACAGAAACAGAATATAAAAGAGTCAGAATTATAGATTGAACCAAAGCTATCATAATTTATAAAATCTGCAATTTTAATAAAGTATCATCTTTTCTCAGCTATATAAAATCACATTATCATACAAATTAATTTTATAGAGTGGTTATTGTGGTTATGCAAGTAATATAAATTCCAACATTCTAACAGATTTACATAAAACCAGGAATCTATTCATTAGAAAATAAAGGTCTCAGAAATTGAAGGATACAATTCGTATGGCAATAAAAAAAAGTTGGCTTTATTTGCAGATGATATTATTTTGCAATTGATAAAACCATAAAAGGTCATCTCACTGTTGAGACAGTTTCAAATCTTTTGGAGTATAAAATTAATAAAGATAAAAAAGGCTATAGCTGCAAACTATATACCTACACATAAATTAGTTCATTACCCATATATATGAGGGCACAATAAAATAATGCATTTAGGAGTATGGAGTAAAAAAGATACTGTTATGCCAGCTAAGGATATGTGGGAAAAGAGTAAATAAAACATAATACAAAAACAGAGAAACTGGAAGCTTTTGTTAATGAATACTGATAGCAAGATATAAACAGTGAAAATGTTTTTAGACCCTTTAGTTTTATATACAGGTCAGGTATATTTTGTCAACCAAAGATGAAGTTGTGAACAGTAATTAATAAGAATTGGAGGAATTTATTGGGAAAGAGAACTGGGCAATGGTCAACTAAGATAAGCTGATCCTTCTAATAGAACAAGGTAGTTTAGGATTAGCTGATTTGAAAGGATATTTTAGAGCTACACAGTTAAGGGTCATGTGCATCACACAAGCAGAAAGCTATAATTTAAAGTGGAAAGAGATGACGTTTAAAAAAAGGGGGAATCCAAGAGATAAGGAAAATGTGAGGTTTTCGGATGCAGATCCTTAACTCATTCACTCCAGTGGAGCTCAAAAAGTTTGCACTGTTAACTTTGAATGGGACGAGCCTAAACCTTTTCACAGAATCATAGGTTCATAGGTTGGTACTAGGCTATCGGCCTTAGGGCCTATACAAGCCTAGCCATAACAATTCCCTGGATATTTCTTCCAACAATATTTACTTCCCTGGACCCCAGTCTAGCAGAGTGACTGACATGATCCCCGAGGTGAATTTCCTATTTCCCATCCAATTGTCAAGGTTCCTTTTGAAGAGGGCCAAGGAGGCGCTCTGCTTGACATGTATGGACAGTCTATTCCAGAGTATGGGGAGTCTCTGGGTGAGGAACCTATCCCTCCAGCATGTTTTGTTCATTGTGATGATAAGGTTTTGATCCCTGGAGCATGTGGCTCTGAGGGATTGGGATTTCTTTAAGTGGAGCATGTCCAACAGCTCAGGGTTTGACATGGCCTTGTATGTTAAGCAGAGATCACCTCTGAGTAGACAATATGCCACAGAGTATAGCTGGAGTTTTTTTAGGTGGTCACATAGGGCATCTGCTTTAGGCCTGTGATTCTTTTAGTGAGGTATTTCTGTGGCCTTTCCAGCTGATGCAGATGTCTTGTGGGGTACATACCAAACGGGGCATTGTACTCTATAAATGGTCTAATGAGGGATTAGTACAGTGGGACAATGACCTCCTTTTTTCTGGATGAAAAGCCCTTAGTGATGAGGTGTGCCACATAGAAGGATTTCTTGACTGTTGTGGCGATGTGGTTATTGAAGGTGAGACCACTGTCCACCTGTGTCCCTAAGTCTCTCATCACACTTTCGGTGTTTGGTGTACTGCCACCTATGTGGTAATTCATGGGTGCATGTTTTTTCCCAAAGGGGGATAACTATACATTTCTCGGCATTAAGCTTGAGCCCATGGCTCTGGCACCAAACATCTGTTTCTGTAAGACCCTTTTGTAAAATATCCACATCATGTGGGGATTCAGTAATGGCTCCCAGTTTTCAATCATCTGCAAACTTTGTTAGCCAGAGTCCCTTAGTGTTGGCCTGTACTTCAGAGACATAGATGCCAAACAAGAGTGGTCACATGACAGAACCCTGAGGTACTCCACTTGTCACTTGTCTGAAGCTGGATTTGGAGTTGGCTACTTTTACAGTCTGGGTTCTGTCACTAAGCCAGCTGGCAACCCATTGAGTGACATAGGGATTTATGCCCAGCTTACTAAGTTTATCTATGATTCCAGAGTGGGGGATGGTGTCAAAGGCCTTGGCAAGGTCCAGATAGGCTGTGTGGACCTCCTTACCCTCATCCACAGCTCTGGAGAATGATTCAAAGAAGTCAATCAGGTTCAGGAGATAAGATCGGCTCGTCACGAACCCAGACTGGGTGGGGTTCAGTGTTTGAAGGTTGCCAATGTCTTTGTTTACAAGTTCCATGATAATGCATTCCATGCCCTTGCAGATCAGGCTCGTCAGACTGATGTGACAGTAGTTTCCCAAGGTGATTAGCTTATGGTCAGACCTGACCAATGAGGGGTGACCCCTGGTGTGAAACATCTATCTCCCATGTTGGTAATGACCAGATCTAGGATACTGGAGCCCCTGGTGGGACAATGGATTAGATGATCAAAGGCATTGGAATTTATGAATTCCAAGAACCGTTGGAAAAGGGTGTTGGTACCCGAGTAGTTTTCCCAGTTAATGGTAGGGTAGTTGAAATCACTCAGTATTAGGGTGTTTGATTGTATCTTAATATTTTCCAGTATGTTTAGAAAGGTGTAGTGAGAAACTTGGGGCATGGTGGTTGATCTGTAGCAAGCTACAATTTGGATTGTAGTCTTACTTAGTGTTAGTTGCATATCAAATTATGTTCTCACATTTCAAACAAATGTTCATATCCCTGGATCCATAGGGCTTATGAAAGAAGTGTAAATGGTAAACTCTTCAGCACAAACTATTTTATAGTGGTAGTATTCTTTAGGTTCTAGGTCTTAAACTAAATATTATAAGTCAGAGTAAACACAGTAACTATTACATTTGTAATATTTTGTAAACAACTTACAATATCTCAGCCACCACTCAAGTTACACACATACTGTCAGCTGCATTTTTATTCATCTAGTTGAGAGCTTTCATATGAGGCCTAGAGTTCTGTATGTGTTACTTGGTTTTTGATATATTTTGAAAAAATGTGAAAATTATATCTATATAAATTAATGTTATAAAAACAACAATTAATAGCTATTTAACTTTACTATACAGAGGTCAAATATTAATGCAGTTGAGTTTGCTATTTTGTAAGCTTTAAGATGGAATCTTTTAAAACATTGTACATAGCATGGTTTTGGAATTATTGATGCAAATATGAACAAGCAATATTTGACACCTGGAGGTGTCAGTAGGAGTTAACTGCAGATGCAGCTGGAGGTGTCACTCATGTGTAATGAGTTTAGGAGAATAACAGCGGCCATACAGAATATTATGTTCATAAAGTAGCAGAAAGTATTCTAAGAACTAAGCCAATGTAAGAATAGAGAAAGGAGATTTTGCCAATCAGGATGACTGCAATTAGGAGCACAACAAATAGGTAAGGGGGGCTGGAATTTACTGGGGAAAAGGCAAAGGAACCAAGGTATTGGGAACAAATAACTAGACTGGGAAAGGTAATAGAATGGGAAGAGGCCAAGAAGACATTTGGACTGCAGGCTACAGACTGCCTTCCCTATGAGGAATTAATATCAGAATATAAGCCAAGAGAATGGGATAGGGGAATCCTAAGGGAAAGATCTGCTCTGGTAGAATTTGTAGTTGAATTGAGAACAGGAGCTGCTGTTAAAAAGTGAATAATTAGTAGGGTATATAAAATATTGCATGCTAACTATAGGCATCAATCAGATGATGTTAGAAAAGATTCAGAGGAGAGCTTGGATAAGCAGTTCACAAGGAAACAATGGGAGGACATATGTATGGTTCCCAAATATGCAGAAAAGTCTAGAAGAATCAGGGTATTTCCTTGGAAGTGTTTGCATAGGTAATTTTCTACCCCAAGCAGACTCCAAAACTTTTTTCCTTAAGTAGATGCAATTTGTTGGAGGAGTGAAGGGGGATCTATATTATATTGTTGAAATCTTCATTCATCAATGGCTTATTCATCAACCCCTATCCATCAAAACTAACTTCAGTCAACATTGAGATTTTTTATAGGGTAAGTAACCAATTGGCCAATACCACAACTTTGCCGTAGTACGATCTCAGAGTTGGTGTATATAGTTAGTGGGGTATGGGTGCACAGCCCCCCACATTGGGGGTTGTAGGGAGCAAAGCCCCCCACTTGGGTGAGTTTGATTTAATGCAATATGTGTTTTGGTGGGGTAGTGGTCAATTGATTACTTACTCTGTAAAAAATTTCATTATTCATGAAGTTAATTTCGATGGATAGGAGTCAATGAATAAGCCATTGATGAAAGAAGATTTTGATGATCTAATATAGAGCTGTGATGGGGAAAAAAGTGGTAACTGAGAACATATGTTTTGGGGGTGTAATGAGCTGACAGACTTTAAAAATTCCCTATTTCCTATTCCCTATTTCCTCTCTAAAATTTGAGGAATTAAAAGCGCTATACCAATTGTTATAGGAACTAATATTATCACAAGATGTACATCAACTGTTATTTGGTCTGTTGCTATTATTTTTACTTAAAGTGAAAGTTGCTGTTCTATGAAGAGCTCTAAAAATAAACAAAAATTCAGCGTTCAAGGAACTCTTTAGCATGATACTCACCTCAGTCAGGTAGCTTCATGTCTGTAATCCCTGGGACGTGTTACCTGTTACCTCAGGGAAGTGCATGGGCTTAAGAAAGTAGCTGTAATGGGTTCAGTCACCAGCTCTGGTGGCTGCGCTAAGTGTCCACAGAATGGAAAGAATGGAATATCAATGATGTTCTAAACATCAGCAGACAGTGATTATGAAATACACCAGTTTTAATTTATGCATCAGCACTCACAAGTCAATACGTTTGCTGAAGCTGAAAGAGACTGGTTCATAAAACCTAGGTGTACATCATGATTGGGAAAGCATGCCCACTAATCTGAATATACTACCAGCTGAGTGCAGATATTCAGAGCCTGATGCTTCTTTCCTTTTGACCCCCAACCTATTTCAGCTGCTACCTAGCCATGTATACTCTGAATCCAGTTTATAGTAGGAATAATAAATTTCAGAATGCACCATATCATAGAATATTGCCACATTTTAGATGTGTAAGGCATTTGTATTTCCCTCATGCCTGACAACAGACTGTAGGTATAGCAATGCCCAGTGATACAGTATATCCTGCTGCGTATAATCACTTAATTCTACAATAAATGTTAAATCTTTGTCCAGATTTTGTATGTTTATAGATTGACAGGTATGCGTGTATTAATTAGCTGTAGTACAGCTACCAAGGAGAAGGCCTGTTCACCAGTGAGAGAAAGTATTCTGAGCTTGCATCCATCAGATGAACAGAAAACATCATTGAATTCTAGTAAAAATTACTCAGGGCAGGATACCGAGGGCAGAAACATCACACATTAACAGCAAAAATAAATAGAGAGAGAGAGAGAGAGAGAGAGATCGATAGATCAATAGATTGATAGATAATATTACACTAACATCTGTATTAAAAAAATATTTTTAACACCAGTGCCCTGCAGCCCCAGATTCCAAATATGCTAACTTTGAGGTCATCCAGTCTTAAGAGTGCGAGAATATTCCCTCATCCATAAGTTTCAGTAATTGCAAAGTTCTGATTCCTATAACCTTTGAGGTTTTTGTTGTGATGATAAGACACATACTTAATGTGCCATAAACAAACTGTATTAGACAGCAAAAAAGGAAAAGCTAATCCATGAAGTTATATCCCAGTGTAGTGGGGTACAAAGACAACTGTAAAATATTGTTGCAAAACAACATAGGCTATGTTACATCTGTTGAAAAGGCTCTAAGCACAATAAAGAAGCTGTTGAGTCAGCTTCTCTAGAAAGGATGGAATCAGTGCTTTGGAATTACTTATATCAGCTGCCTGTATTGTTCTGGAAATACTGAACAGAATCCAGCAGACAGAAATTCCTCTGTAACTGAAAAAGGCTTGTAAGACAAAGGACCATCCTCACTTCTTGGCCTGTTCATAGTAGTTCATCCTATTGTAGTTACTCATCACGTTCCACTCCTGAATGGCAAGTAGTACTCCATCTGCGATGGTCATCTGGGGATTCTTGTTTGCCAGAGAATGCAGCACTTGGCTGAAATTACACACACAAAAAAAACCAGTTACCACTGCATTCCTGTTTAAATTTTCCTAATGTGTTTATGTTTATATTTCCAAATACTATGTTCATATTGCTTTTTCAGATTCCTCCAGTTTAATCCTATAAACTGGAATTTGTCTCCTAGTGCATAAGGGATCCCTTTTGATAAAATAGCATCATTGCTTTAGTGAATTTTACAAAAAAGTTTTTTCCCCTGTAGTAATAAGAAACATGTTTACTCTGTTGCATTGACTATAACATTATTGCTTTGGACATTATATGTATGTTCATTTTTTAAATATTCTTTATTAAAATTTTAAAAGAACAAATTAACATAGCAAACAAAAAAAATATATATATATATATATATATATATATATATATATATATATATATATATATTTCAAACAAACAGCAAAGTAAACAAGATAACTTTAAAAACATGACATTAAAGTTTATGAATTCATTCATATTTGGTAATTAAAGCTTGTAATTTATCCCAATACGCAAAATTCACAATAGATTTTCCAGATCTCAGTCTAGATGTTGTCTTTTCTTTTTCACACAAAAACGAGCTAACTAAAAAAAAATAAACAATGGTGTAGAGCTAGATCTCCATTTGTTCTGAGAGTCTTTCTAGCAATAGCCAACACACTCCCAAGCATTGAATATTGCTTAACTGGCACAAAATTGGGAACATGAACAATTACAAGTATTACAACTTTCTTTAAATTACAATTATCAGTGCATAAACTTTTAAAGAAATTATTAATTTCCTGCCAGAAAACAGAAACTTCAGTATGTATTCAATCTACTTTAGTGTTGTCATTGCAACTCCAACATTTTGAAGTTTCTGTCTTCTTGTATTTTGATAATTTATGAGTGCTGATATAAATGAGTCTACTTCACTTATGCAAAAAACCTATTAATCGAACATCGTTTGTCAAACTCTGTTTGTCAATGCCTCAAATTGTAATGAGCTGACAGACTTTAATCTGTCTAACATTCGTTTTAGCAAATTTTTTCCTAGCAGAAAAGAATGCTGGGCCATCAATGGGAATTCGCCCTTTTCCCCACTGCAGTGCAATCTCGGAGTTGATATATTTAGTTGGGGGGGGGACAGCCACCTATCTGGGTGGGTTTTAAATTTTGTGAATTTTATAATGCTCATTAGGTTGGCCAAGTGTTTTTCCCCTGGAAAAAAATTGCTTAAATTAGCATTCAATGGATTGAGGCTTTGATAAATAGTGTTCAACAAAAAGGTGTTCAACGAATAGTTTTTTTTTCTGAAGTGATATAGACCCGATATAAACCTGACATATATATATATATATATATATATATATATATATATATATATATATATATATATATATATATATATATACATTTTCCAATATAAACTAAAAGAGGTCTGTCCAATAGATTTCAACATCAGGTTTCTGGAAAATTTTTCTTTACTTGCTAATTCTTTAAAATTACTGTATTCTAGAAATTTCCAATAATATTTATCTTTTTTAACAAACTGAATCATTTTATATAATTTAAATAGACCTCCTTTGTAGAAGTATTGACACTTAGAATTCATGTCATATATTCCAATAACTTTGGTATAGATTTTTTCTTGTTAATTTTAAAGAAATTGGATAACTGTTTATCTCTTGTTAAGAAGAATAACATTTCATAAGAATTATCTGCATTAGTATTTAATTTGTTTTTCTGAAGGGATTATTATTTCTTTATCTAGCCACACATTGACAGATCAAGATTATTAAATATTTTCTTATTTTTCAGAATAAAACTGTCTGCAAAATCAGATAATTAACCTGTGGGAAAGACAATAAATTTCCATTTACTGAGGGTTTGATTCTTTGAAATGTAATTTTTGAATATTTTAAAAGTTGACTTAATGCATGGTGGTTTTAGGTTGTTGAAAAATTTTCCCACAAAAGATAATTTTAGTAACAGTAAAAACACATTATTATAAGTTTCAAGTTTGACTGATATGCTATCACCAACTATGTTATTGATGATAATCTGTTCTTGTATGGTTTTCCAAAGGCTAGAGTATAATGGTTCCAACTATAACATAAGCACAGGGGCTAAAGCAGTTAAGGAATAATACTGTAAATCAGGAAATGAATTCCACCATAGTACCATGATCTAAGATGAGTTTTTTTTTGTAAAATTCCATGTTTTTTGGGATACTATAAGAATAAAATGAATATGTTTTCCATTTTTAATTAGTTTCGTCTCTGGGCTTAGAGATGTTGATTGAAATATGTATATAATGTTTGGAACTGTAATCATATTAATAAGTGTTAACTATCTTCAAATGTGAAGTAAACCCAATTCCATTGTTTTGTTAATCTTAGTGTGTCATTAATAAGATTTTTAAAATTAGAATGAATAATTGCGTCAGTATAATTAAACATTGTTATGCTAAGTAATTTGTTTCTTTTCTTTCCCAGTTGTATTTATATGTTTATTTCAACAGGTGGATGATGTTTTGATTTTATTACAGAGTTTCAGTTCTTATATCATTGCATTTCATTAAAAAGAACTTTTGAAATAAAGTAATGTCCTTTTCATGTCATCAATGGAGTTCTTTACATTTCCTAATGTTTATAATATACTGTCTGCAAATAGATGGAAATTGTGAATCACAAAAATCAGTTCTTTTGAAAGTTTCATTATTTTGATTTAATCTGACACTACCAACAAAACATTAAGTTATTAAAGTAAACATTATTTGAGATAATGGTCATCTATGTTTGGTTCATTTGGTAATATTAAACCAATGTAAAATAAATGGCTCTATGTGGATGAACACCTTTTAATCTTTTTGAAAATATTGATAATATTAATAAACACTTCTTGGAAATCGAAAATTTTAAAGTTTTACAAAGATGACTCTAGTTGACCGCATCAAACACTCTCTCAATGTATAACTGTATTAATGCTCATTTTTATTCAAATGTTTAACACAGTCTGTGATAGTAATCAACATTTTTATATTGTCAAAATTAAGTCTACTGACAATTAAACCAGTTTAGTCTTTATTAATGATAGTGTCCATAATACTTCTTAGTCTTAACGTTAAAATAGATGTAACATTTTATAACTGACACTGAGAAGAGATATAGATCTGTAAGAAGATATTTATTAGATTATTATCTTTCCCTAGCTTATGAAAAGATGTGATCAATAAAAATCTCCAAAATTGTGGGGGGGGGGTATATTTGAACTTTGTACTGGCTGACAGGCATCATGGAGTAAAGAAATAAAATTGGTACAGAAAGATTTATAACATTTAATTAAAAGTTTGTCCAGACCTGGAGTTTTACCATTTTTATGTTTTTGTTATATCTTTAATTTTCTTTAATGAGATTTTTTGTTTAAAATTGCTAAATGGTGATCACTGAGATTTGTTATTATAGCTTTGTAGACCATTTCTGTTACATAATAATCTTTGACATGGAATTCACTTCTATTAAGTTTCTTTGTGGTATTATTTGTGAAAATTAGTAGTCTTTCATCCATATCTGACATTTTCTTTCTAGCATTTGGGTTAAAAATATTATTCATTTGATGTTTTCACTTAATTACTTTGCTTCTGTTAGCTAGTCTATATAAGTATTTTGGGGAAATAGTATAACTGTGAAATTTAAGCTTTTCAAGACCTAAGTCAGTTTTATAAGATAATATTTTCTGGAGCTAATTTGGTTTTATAAGATATTTTCTTATAATTATTTATTAATTTTTAATGGTATCTAAGTTATTTGGTTTGTTTTTTTATGTAGCTGCAATTTAGCTTTCCTTAGATCTTCTTGAATTTTCAGAATTTCTTTATCCCAATCCTTAATTTTTTCTAGTTCATTCTCCAAGTTTACTATTAATACACACTTCATGGGGATCACAAAGAATAACTTATTAACCATTGGATTATCAATGAAAGATAGATAATATTCTATTAATTAATTTAAATATTTCGTAAAGTCCTTTAGGTTTGTCATATATGTCAGAATTCTGTATATAATCTTAAACCTTCTTATGTCCGTTGCTAAATCTACACTTACAGAATTATGATCAAAATGAGGCAAAATATGGTTTTAAGATTGCTGATTTTATTTAATAAATATAACGAGGCATAAATTCTATCAGTACAAGTCTGTGTACCATATATGTGGGAGTAGTGAGTGTAAAATAAACAATCTTCATCCTCTTTGGTTATAACATCTTTGAGATTATTAACAGATAACTATCTATGCAGAATTTTTGCTGGGGCTGAAATGTTAACATTTTGTTCAACACTTGAATCAAATTTGTCAATGATACAGTTAAAGTCTCTTTCCAAGAGCTATGTAACATTTTCAAGTGTTCTTTTACTACTTTTGAACCTATACCAGGAATCCAATAAAAATGGCAAAGGTATATGACTTGTCATTAAGCACTAATGTGACAATGGTGAATACTTCTTAATTGTCATTTACTTTGTTTAAAATCTTAGGGGGATTTTATCTTTTCCAAAGGATTGCCATGCATCCTCTTTTTTTTTCTAAAACAAGACATAGTTAAAACTTCATGGCTAGTGTTATTCAGTAAATTGATGTAATTTTCTAATAAATCAGTTTCCTACAAATAATAATATTATCCTTGTTTAAAGTCAAATATTTCATATATTTTTTAGCTATTTTTATGAGTTAAGTGTAGACAGGATATTGTAAATCTCAAGCATCCTTGAATATGTAACTGAATGCACTGTACAATTCCTGATACATCAAAGAAGATGAAAATAATGAAAGAAAGCAATTCAAGCTGACATGAGATTCATGAAAGGAACATTCTGTCTACTTGTGGACATGAGACAAGGGAAGTGAGAAAAGAGTTAGCATATCATAATTTCATCTGCATCATGACAGAAAGACCACATGACAAGACCCCCTGAAACTCTCATTTTTTATAAAGACCAATTACTTATTTGCAAAATAGTTGTATCATATTAAGATGGCTAAAATACATTTTTATGAAATGTTAATGACTCCTGCTCTGCCTTAGTTCTGTTAGAGTGTCAGAAGTGCCTTGTTTTCTCTGAGCTGCTTTTATAGTATTTTGCTTGTAGTTCTATCAGTAAACATCTGATAAATGTGCCAAAAAGATTTGTGTGTGTCAATTTGCCTGCTGTCTTTCCTAATTTATATATAATAATTATGGCAGAAAAAATTCAAAAATGAATAGCAATAATTAAACTTGTATCAGGTTAGTGTAATATGGTGACTATAGTGGTAAGAAAGCAATCAGTGAAATGTCAAACATTTTATTTTATTTATTCATTTTTCGATGACCAGGGTAGTCCCACTAAGCCAGTGTCCTCTTTTCAAGGAGAGACTAAGCATTCATGCCGACTATGGAACATTTTGCCAGGGCACCAGGGGACTTCCTCTACTCATTTATCTTACTGTTTGGCATCACAACCACTAAGTGGCATTGGAGGGCTGCTGCTGATTTGGTTGTGAGAAATCCAAGATGAAGATTGCCATGAGAGATGGAGCTGAGTGATTTTGGAAGAAACTAAATGAGAGGTGACTGAAACTATTGGAACCAAGGAAATTATTTTAACAGATTTAAAAGTAGGTGGATTACCAAGAAAGGATTTACTGAATTTGATGGAGCAAAATGAAAGAGACAGAGAAGCAGAAGCAGGTTAGAGTGACGTAGTTCAGAAGGGTAGCCGTGCACACTCTTTGTACCCTACAGATTGCAGCTTTTCAGAAACATTGTGGCTTTTTCAGGCTATAATACAACTACCACTGTCTAAAGTGATCCTACTAACAACAGGTACAAAACTTGCTTACAGAGATGATTGATAATCTAAAAACAATATCTTTAAATGTTTTACAGGGGACCACTGGAAATGTGCACATTTATTAACTGCTGGGGGGGGGGGGAGCAGCAGTTTTAAAGATGTGTCCACTTTTTAGATGCCAGGTTGGTTCTGGGGACAGCAAACAGAGTTTGTGACTACACAATGGAATTTTCTGTCTACTACCCTGAAGTAGTTGATCATGTTTTGGAAGCAGAAAAAATGACAGTTTTAACAGGAAACAGTGGATTTTGGAGAAAAAAGAGCAGAAAAAAGTGATTTGGCTTGTGTATTAACTAGATTTAAAGGCAAACATCAGCAACAGGGTATGAAAAAAATCATATATTGATGGAAGAATTAGAAGAATAGCAGATGTGACGACAGAAAGAGGTATGTAGCAACAAATTGTATAAGTGAGCAACTCAGAACTAAGAAGATTCTAGTAAGAATTAAAACAAAGACTGACGTTTGTTTAAATACATATGATGTTTTGGATAATATAATTTTGCCTTTAGAATTTAGTATAAAAGCCATAAAAACATAAATACACTTGGATACTGAGGACTTCTGTGAAATGACTTTTCAAACATTTGGTTTATTAGAAAAAAATCATGCCTGAGTTAAGAAAAAAACAAGAGACTGCATCATGGAAGGGCTATATGTTTTGAATTTTTGGCTTACATCTTCAAAAGAAAATGCATGTACTATTCAGAACTGCTGACATTGTTGAAATAAGGTTTATTTTTCTTATATGCTTGTAAAGATGTGTATGATATAAAAAGGTATTTGATAAAAGAGATATGTGGACTCGGTAGGAAATGGTAGTAACATTAAGTGTGATACAAAGATGTAGTATGTTCAAAATGTAATAAAAGTTAATGGAATGGAATGGGCTGTGAGATACTGTAGCGCATCAAAGGTCTTATTTTGTGAAGAACAAAGGCATTTAGTACAGGACTGTGAAAAAAAGAAGATCTGAGCAATAGGAAGAAAGGTGACATGCAGCTAAAAATTGTGAAACAAAGTATAGTAAACATAATATCCAAGGGCATTTTTGGTTTGTCTTATGTTACAGTTCAAAGAAATAGCTGAAGAAAATACTGAAAATAATAGCAAAGAAGAAAAATAGATAATTTTATGGAAGAAAATATAAAATAAGAACATATGATAACTTTAGAAGAAATGGAGTTAAATGTTGATTTTTTTTATTTAGGAGGAAAATAGATATAAACTACTGGGAAGTAAGGAAGGAGAGGATGGAGATTTTGACACAGGAGATGAGCAAGAACAAAATAATGAAAAGTCAGTAGGAGGAAGGGTATAAAAAATGAAAAGAAAAATAAAAGTAGAAAAAAGAAGCAAAGAAATGAAAAGAGTGATTCATAGGTTAGGTTCATAGATTAGTACTAAGCTAACTGCCCTTGTGTGCCATTTTAAGCCTAGCCAATTATCCCTTGTGAGACTCAAATCCTGCACCTTGTGTTTGTAAGGCAAACACCTTAACCATTAGGCCACCCTAATGTGATGTAAAAATACTAAGTGTTAATGCAAACAGAACTGGAAATTATACCAGGGGATAATGGTTATTGAATGGTATAAGAAGATGAAAGTAGAAATTATATATTTATTAGATACAAGATGTGTTAAAAAGAGAAATGTATAGAACTGAGACCTTGTAGGGAAAGGAGATGATATGGTCTGTAGGAAATGAAGAATGATCAGAAATAGGGATTTAATAAGAAATGAAGATATTAAAGTATTACATGTTAAAAACTAATTCCAGGTATGATGCTGATGTGTGATATAAGAAAAGGAGAAATATGTGTAAGATTATTTGCAATTTAGGCTTACACAGGTGTTGTTGTTGTTGTGTCTTTTGGCTTTTCCCCATTAGGGGTCGCCACAGCAGAACTCTGGTCCACTAATGATTTGCAGTAGATTTTTACGTGCCGAATTGCCAGCTCTGACGCACAACCTTCAATGAAGGTACGCCCATTCATGCATGTCTCCACACAGAAGATGCTTTAGCTGAGAATCGAACAGGACAACGTCTTACTGTGAGGCGACAACACTACCGCAGCACCACCACTGCAGTATATGACAGGAAAATAGGTTTGAGGTTTTCAAATTATGCATTGGTTAATCTGTTAATTATTATGTTAGGAAACTTTAACTGTAATTTTAGGAAGGAGAAAGGAAAAGTAACACAAGATGTAAAAGTTCTGAAAGAAGTTACAAAATATGAAAGACTACACGTAGGAAAAAAGAGAATGGACTTCTCAAAGAGGAATATTTAAAACAAAGATGTGCAATGTGTTCTAATGGAGTGGAAGAAATAGAAGAAGGTGTGGAAACAGCTGAGTTTCTGATCACAGATTTGTGCAGGAAAAAATAAGTGAGAATAAAGAGATAATAAAAGAAGGAAAAGGAATAAAAGTTTAATTGGTGAAGTTAGTAAAACAAAAGAAATGAAGCTGGAGATTAACAAATTATGGGAAGAATATATCACAATGAGGGAATGTTATGAAAATTGGTCTGTATGGTGAGTAGTGTTTAAATAAAAGTATAAGATAAAATTAATGGTAAAAAACTGCATAAAAAAATAAAAAGGAATATAAAGGACTGATGGAATAGCTTTAAGTAGAAACTGAGAAAAAAAGGAAACAGAATAAGAAAGATAAAAAACAGTTTATGACAAAAACAGAAAGTTAAAAATGTATTTTGTCAAATATTTTTTTCTTAAAAGCTAAAAAAAAAAGAGTTTCCACCTTACATAGGAAGAATGGCTGTGTTTTTTGATGAAAAGGGTGGTACAAGATATAAACAAAAAGACATCATGGAAGTAGGGGAAAGATATGTAGATAAAGTTTATGGAAAGGAAGAAGATGCGAAACAGGAATAATGTGTTAAATATATCTGAATTTGTGACGATGTGGGGTGTTGCCATCTGTGCCAGGAAGAATAGGCCAGTGCATGTGTGGCATATACCAGTGTGCTTGGCTGGAGTTTTGTGGATGGTTTTGTGTCATTTCACCATCACACTAACTTGTACAGATGATTGTGTTAAAAAAGTATCAATAGTGTTATTATAACTGATTAAATGTTTATGTTTGAATGGAGAATTCTGGAAGGTAAGCGTAGAAGCTTTTGACATTGTTCTATAGCTTTCAGATACTGCAACAGATCTTAGCAAAGCTCTAAGTGTATATAGTACCAGAGTCAGGTGTTCAAATGTGATGTCATTCTATGACCAACACTGAGGGGATTGATCTGACAAGGCAGCTTGTTTTGTTTTGTTTTCTTTGGAACCTGATATAAAAATCTATGACAGTTGTCACAGTTCAGTTAGTTCAGGTGAGTTTAGTTCAGTTCAGTTTTAGTAACAAGCTCATCACCTTGCCTTGTGGAAGTAAGCATCTCAGCATCTAATCTTGTCTTGCTGTATTAATTAACTTAGCTAGGAAACAGTTATTCTTTAGACAGTCAGGAAATACAGTGAGGATAGTCAACCAGTGTTTTTCTGCATCTGTTTGAATCTGCCAACTGTGTTATTTTTATTTCAACTGTGATCGAAACTCTGGTATTTATTGTACTTAGATATTTAGTATTTTTATGTTTTCTACTTTATTATATATTATTAAATATTTTATACCTTTCATTGTAACTGGTCTTTTAGAGAATAATTTTAATGTCTTGAGAGTACTTGTGCTTATTTTAGTGACACCTTGGCCACTTTGATAAGGCTTGCTGCTTTGATTACACTCTACCATTTATAATAGTATTGATTTTATTCAGTATAATTGGATGCCCTTATAACAGCCTGAAAATAGTTGACTGTGGTAGTGTGGTTACCTTATAATCTAACCAGCGAACCCACCCTACCTTATATTCTAGGCAGAAGGGGTACGGCTAGTAAATCTTCACCAACCTTTCCTAGGAATGTGCATGTGTGTGTCTGTCTGTGTGTGTGTGTGTGTGTGTGTGTGTGTGTGTGTGTGTGTGTGTGTGTGTGTGTGTGTGTGTGTGTGTGTGTGTGTGTGTGAAAATTAATTACCCAGGTGTGGGTGTGTCAGCTACTTGGAACTGGGACACAGTGCTCCAAGGTGAGTCTTGTTTGGAATCTGGAGAGACAGAGAGTCCAGTCTCAGGTCTGGAGCAGGTTCCCTGTGTGCTCTTGAGAGAAATCATGCTTGATGCAGAGAGCTGCATCTGAAATACTGTGTAATCCATTCCTGTTTTTATGTGACCATCTCTGTGTCAGTGGTGAAGATTGAGGCTCCTTGATTACTGGACCGTGGTAAAGACAGGCCATCACAGAAGGTACTAAGGCAGAACTGGAAGAGAAGATTACTATGGAAGACATGCAGGAAGTAATAAAAAAGGGGGAGAAAAGAGTTGACACCAGGATTAGCTGGACTAAGTTATGAGTTTTATAAGTGAATGGTGAGAAAAGAAAATGTGTTTTTTATAAAGTATTAAATAAATGGTTCGATAAAGAGATAATACAGGAAGACGTATTTAATGGGGTGATAAAACTGATATGAAAAAAGCTGAAAGGAAAGATGTAAAAAAGTGGAGACCTATAACTTTAGGGAATACAGATTATAAAATATTCATGACAAAAAAAGATACTAAAAGTGTTGAATGAAGTAGTAGAAAATGGTGTGCTTGATGTAAAAGTGAGATAAGTAAAAGACATGTTAATAATAGTAAAGTAAATAATAAATATGACAGAAAAAAATGAAGTATGATTGGTTATGTGTGATCTGCAGAAGGCATTTAATAAAATAAGAAATTAGGTGATATGGTCAATTTTAGAAGCATATGGAATAAATAAAATAGTGGAAGTTATAAAAACAAGTTATGATAATTCATGGGCAGAAGTAATGCTAAATAGATGTGTGGGTAAGAAGGGGAGTTAAGCAGGGGTGTCCCTTAAGTATGTGTATATTTGTTCTAGTAATTAATGCACTTATTTTTTATGGCACAAATGTATGATGAATGTTGGGAGATGAGGATGGAAACTGAGATATCCTGATGTCTGTTGTAGTAAAAAATAGAGAATGGATGAATAAAAGTATTATAAGAATTGAAAAATTATTAAAAAGGAGCATTTAAAATTAAAAAAGGAAAGGGCTATAGGTTTGATTAAATAAAGATGAATGGAATTTATTATAATAGGATGGAATTAATATAGTAAGGGTTAACTTTGGGAAAAATGCTATACTGAGTCAGTGGAAAGTGAAACTTGGAGAAATAAAAAAATACTTGCATGGTAGAAAAGTTTAAAATTGTCATACAATAAAAAGATATATATGTTGAATACATATATTTTAGGGGAAACTTACTTCTGCTGAGAGAGTTTATATATTTCCAGGAAAAATGGAAAAGGAATTGCTAGAAATATTTCCAGTTTTGTATGGGATCTGAGGTGAATGATATTAAAAGAGGAACATGCAATAAAAAATAAGAGTGGTGTTCAGTCTAACAAATCCTAGTGTTTAGCATCAATGCACTAATTAATAATAATTAATGTCATTAATAGTGTGAAAACAGGGAGAATAAAATGGCAGAAAAGGGTTATATAAGAGGTATGAAGAGACCTGGAGAGAAGTAAAAAGGAATAGAAGGGGTGAAAAAAGATTATGGAAAGAAAGGAATATGCAAATCAGGCAAACTTATGGAAATGAAAACTGATGAATGTAGGGAAAGCAGGAATGTGTGCATGCACAAATTATGCATTGTCTTAGTGAAAGCAGGAATGTGTGCATGCACAAATTATGCATTGTCTTAGTGAAAGCAGGAATGTGTGCATGCACAAATTATGCATTGTCTTTCTTTATACCCATGGAGGCATTTATCTAGATGATGTTAGAAATGCAACAGAGCAAAGACAGAGAAGATGACTTCTAGTTGTGGACCTTTTTTGGAGAATTTTGTTAAAAGAGTTACATGTTAAGGAAATATGAAATCTAAAGTAGTAGAAGAAAGAATGTGTTATGTTTGCAAAGTACAGGAAACTATAAAATATTGCTTTTTAAAATGTAAGATGCATAAGTCTTTTGAGAAAAGTTTAAAAATGTAATTGGAAAGGTTTCAAACAAATTATATTGTATGGGAAATATGAAAAAGGAAGGAGAAAATTGATAAATGGGATAAAATATTATTTGTTACAATCTGGGTATTATAGAAAAGAATGTGTGAAGGACTATTGTGTAACAAGGACAGGAGATGAAGATGCATTTGCAGAAATAAGAAAACGATTGTGAGAAAAGCAGTGGGCAAGACAGATGAAAATGAGGGCAATACAAATGGAATAAGTATATGCAAACGTTGTGTTGTATTACAGATGAAATTGTTAAAATGATGTGAATGGGAAGGATATGCATTTAGTCATTTTTTTTTTCTTTTATTTTTCTCTTGATGTACCTATAATCTGCTTGTTTAATATGAATATTTTATTTAGTCTTATTTTGTATATTGAGTACTAAGTTTTTCATTTATCTGTATTGGAGCTTATCTCCCCAGGCCTCTAATGAAAATGGACAAGTATCCAGCTAGACTAGCCCGGTCAACAAATGCAAAATAAAATAAATAAAATAATATGAGTTGCAAACATAATATAAATAAATAAATAAAGCAGCCCCTATTATTTTTTCGATATGTGCCATGAAATCTTTTGCATCTATCTGAGCTACTGCCAGCTGAGGAAGATGGAGCCTCAATGTAATATTTCTTCCAAAGTATGGTACACTCAGGAGTGCAGCACTGTGGTATCAATACTGGAAAATTAATCAAAATACCTGGTGTGAAAATAGAACCTACAGCCTTTTAAGAATCTGTCATCAAATGTGAGAGGGCTGTCAGCCGAGCCACTGACAGTTATGCCAAAAGTTAAAGTATGCACATATGCATCATAAGCTTTAGAAAGCTGTGTAAATAACACACAGAAAATACAGTCTGAAAATTTCCATGATATTAAGCCACATGACATTTACCCTCAAGAAATGTTATCATGGAACTTTCTCAGGGGAGCAACTGCCTTGTAAATGATTAAATTTCAGGTGTCACTTAATTGAAGAATGTGAATTAATAATTTGCTTCTCTTATTCTTGGCATTTAATAAGCTTCTGGTAAAGGTCATTGACAGTGTAATGCAACTTACTAAATATTATTACTACAGGGGACTGCTGTTGAAAACTGAATTCAAGTAGCATGCTAGCATGATTTATATGGTTATGCTGTACTACATTATAAATTCACTTAATAAATTCATAGATTCAGATTGTTACTAGTTTAATGACCTGGGGGGGGGGGGGTTCTAACCCTAGCCAAGTTTTCCTGAAAGAATAATGATGTCCTACATCCAAATAGGACATTGAGGGTCAGACATTTATGAGCTACCTCTGTCCATAAGGGACATGGGTGCCAGAGCCCAGTGTAAATTTCCTATTATCCATACAGTGATCTAGGTTGCACTTAAACAGGGTAATAGCAAAAAAAAAAACCAAACAAAACCAACCAATACAGCTGAAGACAATACAATTCCTTTAATCCAATAAAAATAGTAAGCACTTTCACATTCAAAATGCTTCATCAGACCACAACATTCAAATAAAACAGCAGCTCTTATACAGAGGCAATCCAAGCAATCACATAATTAAAACCAAATAAATAAATTACTTAATCATTAATGAAATGGGCGTGCCTTAAGCACAGGTTTCAATGGCACCATAGCATTCAAGCCAAAACCCTTCTCAGCTTGTAACAGAATGATCCAGTTAGTTTCAGCTTGCTCAGTTCTATTAACTATGTCCCCTCCCCTCATATTATCCGGAATAATCTGCAGTACTAAAAACTTAAAATAATGTTTATCATCCACATGTGAGTCACAATGTTTGGCCAATGAATTAAACATATTCCTCTTATGAATATCATACAAATGTGTAGTACATGATCTTTTAAAGCATGATTTGTTTTTCCCACATAAAAAACATGGGCACAAAGTATATTTATTTATTTATTTATTGCAGTTTGTTTACTAGGATGGTTCATTGGGCCACGAGGAGCCCATTTTCAATGGAGTCCTGGGGAGAAAAACTCCATTAATACAAAGTAATCAAATACAAAAATTACAAACATAACAACAGTTACAGAATATACAAAATACTTGATAAGACATAGACAAAAAAACACAACTTACTAGTGATTAGATGGAGGAAGTACCTACAGCATCCTCCTTGCAATGAAGTTAATAATATAAAGATAACTACTTCCAGAAGAAAAAATTAGGCTAAGGAGGTTGTAAAAAGGTATAGAGGAATGGTAGTAATGGATATTATGTTGGATTGGAGCAAGAGCATTCCCATTGTGAGATTAGGTGTGAGTGAAGTAAAGTTTTAAAGATAGAGAGATTCTTTGTGGTACAGAGAAGGGGTGGGAGAGAATTCCAATGGCATGCTAGACAGAAGGAAAGAAGATGTTTGCCCTGAGGGTGGGCAGGTTTATGTAGTTTGATTACGTTTTGGAAGTTAGAACATAGGCATCTGTTAGGAAGGTGCATTTGGAAGGTAGAGACAAGGGAGGGGCAGAGGGAGCGGCTGAAGATAAGTTTGTGTGCTTGGATGAGTCGAACATAATTAAGATAATTGGGCAGTTGAAGCCAGTTGACTTTGGCATAGGGAGATAACAGTGATGGGTATTAGATCTGTGGCCAGGAGCAAATGTTGAAATTTTATAGTAACAGGATGAGAGTCTTGATTTGAAGAAGGATTGCAGACTGGTAAGGATGGAGACATCATACAAGAGAAAAGGGATAAGGTATGTGTTAGTAAGTCTGAGTCTGGTGGAGGGAGAAATGAAATGGCTATGGTGATAAAGCAAGCCAAGTTTCTTGTGCATTTTTTTTTTTTTGATATCTGCATTAAGATGGCTATCAAACTTTAGTTGGTCATCAAAGAGAATTCCTAAGAGTTTAGTAGTGGACACTGTTTCAAGAGGAGTGTTATTTTGGCTGGTGATAAAGAGTTTTTATTAAGGGTGCTACTTTTTGAGGGGTGAAATATCATTAGTTTAGTTTTGGCTGTGTTTAGTGTTAGATAGTTATCTAGCATCCATTGTTCAGTAGAGGAGAGGGCATCTTGGGTTAATTTTGTTAATGTAGAAATGGAGGTTGCCAAACAGATTACTGTTGAGTCATCCAGATATTGGATGAGGTTAGCATTAGGGATGGCATGGTGAAAGTCATTAATGAAAATGTTGAATAGAAGGGGGCCTAGAATTGAGCCTTGGGGCACACCAGTGGGGGTGTCTTGGAATGATGAAACAGATTTTTGCCATTTAACTGCTTGTTGCCTATTTTATAGGTAACTGGTGAACCAGTTAATGGAGGAGTAAGATAGATTTAGTTTAAATATCTTAGTAAGAAGGAGGTTATGAAAGATGGTGTTGAAGGCTTTAGAGAGGTCTAAAAGTAGGGTAGATACAGTATGACCTGAGTCGCGGGATTTGTTGACAGTTTCTAGGAAAGAGAGAAGGGTGGTAGTGGTACTATGGCCAGGTCGGAATCCATGCTGGGTAGGAGTAAGAAGGTTATGATTTATAAGATAGGGTAGTAATTGTAAGTGTATGCATTTTTCGAGAAGTTTAGAGATACGTGACAAGATAGCGATGGGGCGGAAATTGGAAATTGCATTATTGTTACCACCTTTATGGAGTGGAATAATATAAGCCTTTTTCCAGAGCGAGGAACATGGCATTCTGAAATTGATTGATTTATTAGGATGCAGATGTGGAAGGCAATGGCTTCTGTGGCTATCTTTAGGAAGTAGGAGGGTATTTTGTCAGAGGCATTAGAGCAAGGTTTTAGCTTTAGGAGAAGTTTTTTATGGTAAAGATGGGGATAGGGTTAATAGAGAAGGGAGGAGGTTGAGTGGTAGATGTATTGTAGGAGGTGGGGTTATTTGAGGGTTGATGTAGGGAAGCAAGGTTATTAGTGAAGGATGATATTAGTTTAGAGATGGAGTCAATACAAATGAGTTGTTTTTAGAAGATAACTCTGACTTGGAGGCTTTTGGGTCAGGGCAGGGGTTTTCTTTTTTACCTGGATTGAGAAGAGAGGAGATGCCATCCCAGAATGTTTGGAGGTTATTGTTGTGATGAGTTTGGAGGATGGAAAAGTAGGCTTTGCAATCAGATTAAATTAGTTTTTTTACTTTGTTGCAGAGTGCTTTGTAATCATTAAGGGAAGTGCTAGTTTTAGTTTTGTGGTAGTGTTTCCAAGCTTTATCACAGAGTCGCATGCTGGCTAAGGTATTCTTTGTTAACCAAGGGACGGAGTTACTCTTGATGCATTTTGTTTTCCTGGGAACGAAAGAGTCTAATAAGTTTAAGAAGGTTTTCTTGAAGTAAGCAACAGCATTGTCCACGGGTAGAGTTTTTAGTGGGTTCTAGTTGGTTCTTTTTAGTACATCTGAAAAAGCATTGGGGTTAAAGTTTTTTAGGTATCGGGTGGAGGTGTAGGTATGGGAAAGTTGTAAGGAGGAGGGAAGATGAAGGGAAAAAGTAGGAAGATGGTCACCTAGAGGGTCTGGAAGAGTACCACTGTTTGAGATGTAGTGAGGATGGGAGATTAGAATCCAGTCTAAGGTACTAAAAGAAAAGAAGTCTTTAGAAGGTCTGGTAGTGGAGTTAATAAGTTGAGTGAAGTTGTAAAGATTTATATTTAGGGAGATGGTTGGGGATTGAATTGTTTCCCAGTTAATGTTAACATCTCCAAGGATTATAGTCTCATTACTGATGTTGGTCAAGAGCCAGGAGAGGATGTCTTTGAGGATTGGGAGATTGTCTCCGGGGGGAATATAGAGGGTGGCAAAGCAGAGAAATTTATTTTTGTTTACTTGTAGAAGGGCTAGAATTAATTCTACATTTCCAAATTTAGGAATAGCTTTAGAGTAAGGGGTGACAGATAGTGATGAGGAGCAGAGAAGAGCAACACCTCCCCCTTTTTATGTGTTCTGTCATTTCTGATAATGCAGTAGTTGGGAGGAGTCAATTCAGAATCTTTTATGTGTGGTTTAAGCCAGGTTTCAGAGATGGAAAGAATATCTGATTTATTGTGGAGAAGCCAAACATGAAGGTTGGGGATTTTGTACATATACTTTGAGCATTTAATGCTGTGAAATGGAGAGATCTGCCTGCAGAGTGGGGTGGAAGAGAAGGGGATGCAGAGATTTGTGAGGGAGAAGGCCCATGGTTTGGGTGTATGTCCCCAGAGATAAGTATAGAGATAAAGTGGTGTATGAGGGGGAAGATGTATATAAGTTGTTTAGTGTCCTGTTTGTAATTAGTATAGTTTATTGGTGTAGTGTTGGTGAAGATAGAAGAAGTGTTTTGTGGCAGAATCTAAGTCTATAGGTGAAAAGCATAATACTGTTGAGGGAATAGAGGTTAGGGGATATGTAGATGGATGAGTGTGTATATTGCAGAGAGGATGAGGTAGTTGAGTGAAAGGGTGGTGTGTGGTTGGTATGTAGAGGTGTGGTAAGATAGTATAAATAGGATACGGAGATGAGAATTAGTATTAGTGTTAGAAAGGTGACTGGTTTAGCAGCCATAGTGTTTGTGTTGTATAGACTGGGAGGGTTAGTTTATGCTTAGAAGTTATAGTGACAGCTATGTTAGGAGGAGTTGATTGTGTGGAGGGAGAGGGGTGGGATATATATACAGTATTTGGATTGCAAGGAGTAATCAAGTAAGTATGGATAAGATGGGATATATGATTGGGTGTGGGTGGGGGTGGGGAAGGCTTGTTAAGTACAAGTGCAAAGGAGCTGGGGGTGGGATTTGAAGGGCAGGCTAGGGGAGCAGAGTGACCCCGGAGGGTGAATGGAGTGAGAAGAGCCAAGGAGATGGAGGACAAGGTAAGAAAAACAATCAGTCAATATAACGGTAATGAGTCAGTGGCAGGCATAAGATAAGGAGGAGTATAGCAGAGTAAGGAATGTAGTTTATTCACCATGGACAGACTTTTAGCTGGAGAAAATACAAAATATTTTTCTGAGAATAAAAGTCAAATCTGTTGTTAGCTACTTAAGGGACAAGTATGGGACACTCTACCAGATAGATGTCATTTAGTTAGAAGTTTTAGTTTCTTTTAATAATCAAAGGTTACACATGGTGAACCAAAAGGATTTCTAGCAGAAATCTTACTTTTGTAGTGCACCTAAATCTAGTAGTTCTAAGCATGGAAAATGCACGGGAGGAGAATAACTGGGCTTGGGTAGCTAAATTGCAAAAAGAAGGGAAGGGATAACACTGTCACCTAGTGGCCAAACTTTACAAGGTCAATATGGTGGAGCTGGAGAACAAAGAAAAGAAATGGCCAGGAATGGGGATGACAACAGGGAGAAGGCGGTTACAGTCAGAAACAGGCTGCTAGAGAACACGTGGCTAAATAAATGACAGGCCGCATACAATTTAATTTACATCATACCTTTGTATCAGGTGAGCAAACCCTACCGCTGACTCTATATAACCATAGACTCTACACCATCCACGTGGAAATGTCCCCACAGCTCTCATAATTACATTATTTCCAGTATTCAGTTTTTATAACAAAGTTGTCTCTAAAGTGATTCTTTGTTCTTAAATGTAAAACTAGATTCAGGTCCAACAACAGAGCTCAGCCTATCATTGGCATTAAAATCAGCCAATTTATTTTGATAGTATCACATATTAAATGTATATCTGCAGAATATGTTAAAGGTACAAGAACAAATTTCAGTCCTTGACTGCTAGCAGCAAAAATCCATAGATCTGCTTAGATTATAATATCCTGACAGGAAATATACTTTAATTTTTAGAAAAATCTAATTAAAAGTATACTAAAAGATAGATTAACATAGATTCTTTATTATTTTCTAAAAATTAATACATAGTCAAGAGAATTTTTTTAAATATTCCTGTCAAGAAGTTTTCTACTGCAGATCTTAACATAAGAAACTCGAAGAACCCACACCAGGAAAGTGCAGTGAAGAAAAAATTATATCTTATAATAACAAACATCCAAGAACTGACACTAAAAACATGAACAACATGAAGAACCCACACCAGGAGAGTGCAGCGAACAAAGAACTACATCTTATAATAACAAACATCCAAGAACTGTCATTAAAAACATGAACAGCGTGAAGAACCCACACCAGGAGAGTGCAGCGAACAAAGAACTACATCTTATAATAACAAAAATCCAAGAATTGTCACTAAAAACATGAGCAACATGAAGAACCCACACCAGGAGACTGCAGCGAACAAAGAACTACATCTTATAATAACAAACATCCAAGAACTGTCACTAAAAACATGAGCAACTCGAAGAACCCACACCAGGAGAGTGCAGCGAACAAAGAACTACATCTTATAATAACAAACATCCAAGAACTGTCACTAAAAACATGAGCAACATGAAGAACCCACACCAGGAGAGTGCAGCGAACAAAGAACTACATCTTATAATAACAAACATCCAAGAACTGTCACTAAAAACATGAGCAACGTGAAGAACCCACACCAGGAGAGTGCAGCGAACAAAGAACTACATCTTATAATAACAAACATCCAAGAACTGTCACTAAAAACATGAGCAACATGAAGAACCCACACCAGGAGAGTGCAGCGAACAAAGAACTACATCTTATAATAACAAACATCCAAGAACTGTCACTAAAAACATGAGCAACATGAAGAACCCACACCAGGAGAGTGCAGCAAACAAAGAACTACATCTTATAATAACAAACATCCAAGAACTGTCACTAAAAACATGAGCAACATGAAGAACCCACACCAGGAGAGTGCAGCAAACAAAGAACTACATCTTATAATAACAAACATCCAAGAACTGTCACTAAAAACATGAGCAACATGAAGAACCCACACCAGGAGAGTGCAGCGAACAAAGAACTACATCTTATAATAACAAACATCCAAGAACTGTCACTAAAAACATGAGCAACGTGAAGAACCCACACCAGGAGAGTGCAGCGAACAAAGAACTACATCTTATAATAACAAACATCCAAGAACTGTCACTAAAAACATGAGCAACGTGAAGAACCCACACCAGGAGAGTGCAGTGAACAAAGAACTACATCTTATAATAACAAACATCCAAGAACTGTCACTAAAAACATGAGCAACGTGAAGAACCCACACCAGGAAAGTGCAGCGAACAAAGAACTACATCTTATAATAACAAACATCCAAGAACTGTCACTAAAAACATGAGCAGCATGAAGAACCCACACCAGGAGAGTGCAGCGAACAAAGAACTACATCTTATAATAACAAACATCCAAGAACTGTCACTAAAAACATGAGCAACATGAAGAACCCACACCAGGAGAGTGCAGTGAACAAAGAACTACATCTTATAATAACAAACATCCAAGAACTGTCACTAAAAACATGAGCAACATGAAGAACCCACACCAGGAGAGTGCAGCGAACAAAGAACTACATCTTATAATAACAAACATCCAAGAACTGTCACTAAAAACATGAGCAACGTGAAGAACCCACACCAGGAGAGTGCAGTGAACAAAGAACTACATCTTATAATAACAAACATCCAAGAACTGTCACTAAAACATGAGCAACGTGAAGAACCCACACCAGGAGAGTGCAGCGAACAAAGAACTACATCTTATAATAACAAACATCCAAGAACTGTCACTAAAAACATGAGCAACGTGAAGAACCCACACCAGGAGAGTGCAGACAAAGAACTACTACATCTTATAATAACAAACATCCAAGAACTGTCACTAAAAACATGAGCAACGTGAAGAACCCACACCAGGAGAGTGCAGTGAACAAAGAACTACATCTTATAATAACAAACATCCAAGAACTGTCACTAAAAACATGAGCAACGTGAAGAACCCACACCAGGAGAGTGCAGTGAACAAAGAACTACATCTTATAATAACAAACATCCAAGAACTGTCACTAAAAACATGAGCAACGTGAAGAACCCACACCAGGAGAGTGCAGCGAACAAAGAACTACATCTTATAATAACAAACATCCAAGAACTGTCACTAAAAACATGAGCAACGTGAAGAACCCACACCAGGAGAGTGCAGTGAACAAAGAACTACATCTTATAATAACAAACATCCAAGAACTGTCACTAAAAACATGAGCAACGTGAAGAACCCACACCAGGAGAGTGCAGTGAACAAAGAACTACATCTTATAATAACAAACATCCAAGAACTGTCACTAAAAACATGAGCAACGTGAAGAACCCACACCAGGAGAGTGCAGCGAACAAAGAACTACATCTTATAATAACAAACATCCAAGAACTGTCACTAAAAACATGAGCAACGTGAAGAACCCACACCAGGAGAGTGCAGTGAACAAAGAACTACATCTTATAATAACAAACATCCAAGAACTGTCACTAAAAACATGAGCAACGTGAAGAACCCACACCAGGAGAGTGCAGCGAACAAAGAACTACATCTTATAATAACAAACATCCAAGAACTGTCACTAAAAACATGAGCAACATGAAGAACCCACACCAGGAGAGTGCAGCGAACAAAGAACTACATCTTATAATAACAAACATCCAAGAACTGTCACTAAAAACATGAGCAACGTGAAGAACCCACACCAGGAGAGTGCAGCGAACAAAGAACTACATCTTATAATAACAAACATCCAAGAACTGTCACTAAAAACATGAGCAACGTGAAGAACCCACACCAGGAGAGTGCAGCGAACAAAGAACTACATCTTATAATAACAAACATCCAAGAACTGTCACTAAAAACATGAGCAACGTGAAGAACCCACACCAGGAGAGTGCAGTGAACAAAGAACTACATCTTATAATAACAAACATCCAAGAACTGTCACTAAAAACATGAGCAACGTGAAGAACCCACACCAGGAGAGTGCAGCGAACAAAGAACTACATCTTATAATAACAAACATCCAAGAACTGTCACTAAAAACATGAGCAACGTGAAGAACCCACACCAGGAGAGTGCAGCGAACAAAGAACTACATCTTATAATAACAAACATCCAAGAACTGTCACTAAAAACATGAGCAACGTGAAGAACCCACACCAGGAGAGTGCAGCGAACAAAGAACTACATCTTATAATAACAAACATCCAAGAACTGTCACTAAAAACATGAGCAACGTGAAGAACCCACACCAGGAGAGTGCAGCGAACAAAGAACTACATCTTATAATAACAAACATCCAAGAACTGTCACTAAAAACATGAGCAACGTGAAGAACCCACACCAGGAGAGTGCAGCGAACAAAGAACTACATCTTATAATAACAAACATCCAAGAACTGTCACTAAAAACATGAGCAACGTGAAGAACCCACACCAGGAGAGTGCAGCGAACAAAGAACTACATCTTATAATAACAAACATCCAAGAACTGTCACTAAAAACATGAGCAACGTGAAGAACCCACACCAGGAGAGTGCAGCGAACAAAGAACTACATCTTATAATAACAAACATCCAAGAACTGTCACTAAAAACATGAGCAACGTGAAGAACCCACACCAGGAGAGTGCAGTGAACAAAGAACTACATCTTATAATAACAAACATCCAAGAACTGTCACTAAAAACATGAGCAACGTGAAGAACCCACACCAGGAGAGTGCAGCGAACAAAGAACTACATCTTATAATAACAAACATCCAAGAACTGTCACTAAAAACATGAGCAACGTGAAGAACCCACACCAGGAGAGTGCAGCGAACAAAGAACTACATCTTATAATAACAAACATCCAAGAACTGTCACTAAAAACATGAGCAACGTGAAGAACCCACACCAGGAGAGTGCAGCGAACAAAGAACTACATCTTATAATAACAAACATCCAAGAACTGTCACTAAAAACATGAGCAACGTGAAGAACCCACACCAGGAGAGTGCAGTGAACAAAGAACTACATCTTATAATAACAAACATCCAAGAACTGTCACTAAAAACATGAGCAACGTGAAGAACCCACACCAGGAGAGTGCAGCGAACAAAGAACTACATCTTATAATAACAAACATCCAAGAACTGTCACTAAAAACATGAGCAACGTGAAGAACCCACACCAGGAGAGTGCAGCGAACAAAGAACTACATCTTATAATAACAAACATCCAAGAACTGTCACTAAAAACATGAGCAACGTGAAGAACCCACACCAGGAGAGTGCAGCGAACAAAGAACTACATCTTATAATAACAAACATCCAAGAACTGTCACTAAAAACATGAGCAACGTGAAGAACCCACACCAGGAGAGTGCAGCGAACAAAGAACTACATCTTATAATAACAAACATCCAAGAACTGTCACTAAAAACATGAGCAACGTGAAGAACCCACACCAGGAGAGTGCAGCGAACAAAGAACTACATCTTATAATAACAAACATCCAAGAACTGTCACTAAAAACATGAGCAGCATGAAGAACCCACACCAGGAGAGTGCAGCGAACAAAGAACTACATCTTATAATAACAAACATCCAAGAACTGTCACTAAAAACATGAGCAACGTGAAGAACCCACACCAGGAGAGTGCAGCGAACAAAGAACTACATCTTATAATAACAAACATCCAAGAACTGTCACTAAAAACATGAGCAACGTGAAGAACCCACACCAGGAGAGTGCAGCGAACAAAGAACTACATCTTATAATAACAAACATCCAAGAACTGTCACTAAAAACATGAGCAACGTGAAGAACCCACACCAGGAGAGTGCAGCGAACAAAGAACTACATCTTATAATAACAAACATCCAAGAACTGTCACTAAAAACATGAGCAACGTGAAGAACCCACACCAGGAGAGTGCAGTGAACAAAGAACTACATCTTATAATAACAAACATCCAAGAACTGTCACTAAAAACATGAGCAACATGAAGAACCCACACCAGGAGAGTGCAGTGAACAAAGAACTACATCTTATAATAACAAACATCCAAGAACTGTCACTAAAAACATGAGCAACGTGAAGAACCCACACCAGGAGAGTGCAGCGAACAAAGAACTACATCTTATAATAACAAACATCCAAGAACTGTCACTAAAAACATGAGCAACATGAAGAACCCACACCAGGAGAGTGCAGTGAACAAAGAACTACATCTTATAATAACAAACATCCAAGAACTGTCACTAAAAACATGAGCAACGTGAAGAACCCACACCAGGAGAGTGCAGTGAACAAAGAACTACATCTTATAATAACAAACATCCAAGAACTGTCACTAAAAACATGAGCAACGTGAAGAACCCACACCAGGAGAGTGCAGCGAACAAAGAACTACATCTTATAATAACAAACATCCAAGAACTGTCACTAAAAACATGAGCAACGTGAAGAACCCACACCAGGAGAGTGCAGCGAACAAAGAACTACATCTTATAATAACAAACATCCAAGAACTGTCACTAAAAACATGAGCAACATGAAGAACCCACACCAGGAGAGTGCAGCGAACAAAGAACTACATCTTATAATAACAAACATCCAAGAACTGTCACTAAAAACATGAGCAACGTGAAGAACCCACACCAGGAGAGTGCAGTGAACAAAGAACTACATCTTATAATAACAAACATCCAAGAACTGTCACTAAAAACATGAGCAACGTGAAGAACCCACACCAGGAGAGTGCAGTGAACAAAGAACTACATCTTATAATAACAAACATCCAAGAACTGTCACTAAAAACATGAGCAACATGAAGAACCCACACCAGGAGAGTGCAGCGAACAAAGAACTACATCTTATAATAACAAACATCCAAGAACTGTCACTAAAAACATGAGCAACGTGAAGAACCCACACCAGGAGAGTGCAGCGAACAAAGAACTACATCTTATAATAACAAACATCCAAGAACTGTCACTAAAAACATGAGCAACATGAAGAACCCACACCAGGAGAGTGCAGTGAACAAAGAACTACATCTTATAATAACAAACATCCAAGAACTGTCACTAAAAACATGAGCAACGTGAAGAACCCACACCAGGAGAGTGCAGCGAACAAAGAACTACATCTTATAATAACAAACATCCAAGAACTGTCACTAAAAACATGAGCAATGAAGAACCCACACCAGGAGAGTGCAGCGAACAAAGAACTACATCTTATAATAACAAACATCCAAGAACTGTCACTAAAAACATGAGCAACGTGAAGAACCCACACCAGGAGAGTGCAGCGAACAAAGAACTACATCTTATAATAACAAACATCCAAGAACTGTCACTAAAAACATGAGCAACGTGAAGAACCCACACCAGGAGAGTGCAGCGAACAAAGAACTACATCTTATAATAACAAACATCCAAGAACTGTCACTAAAAACATGAGCAACATGAAGAACCCACACCAGGAGAGTGCAGCGAACAAAGAACTACATCTTATAATAACAAACATCCAAGAACTGTCACTAAAAACATGAGCAACGTGAAGAACCCACACCAGGAGAGTGCAGTGAACAAAGAACTACATCTTATAATAACAAACATCCAAGAACTGTCACTAAAAACATGAGCAACATGAAGAACCCACACCAGGAGAGTGCAGCGAACAAAGAACTACATCTTATAATAACAAACATCCAAGAACTGTCACTAAAAACATGAGCAACGTGAAGAACCCACACCAGGAGAGTGCAGCGAACAAAGAACTACATCTTATAATAACAAACATCCAAGAACTGTCACTAAAAACATGAGCA